>NC_137653.1:32314072-32478056 GCF_963422515.1 Blennius ocellaris | reverse complement strand
AGCCAAGCCTAGGAACGAGCGGACTTCTTTCTTGGTGCGGGGGTCGAGGGCAGTCCCGGATAGCTTCCACTTTATCCAATTGGGGCCTCACCTCTCCTCGTCCCAGCTGATAGCCCAAGTACCGTGCCTCCTGCCGTTCCCACTCACACTTTGCCGGATTGAGGGTCAATCCAGCCTCCTGAATTTTTCCAAGTACCAAGATCAGGTGTTGTAGATGCTCCTCCCATGTGCTGCTGAAGATCACCACATCGTCCAGGTAAGCAGCACTACAGTGGTCACACCCCTGAAGCACTCGGTCCATCAGCCTCTGGAATGTGGCTGGGGCTCCATGCAGGCCAAAAGGCATCATGGTGAATTGAAACAATCCTGCTGGGGTCTGGAACGCTGTGTATTGTCTGCTTTCCTTTGCTAATGGCACCTGCCAGTACCCCTTACATAGGTCAAGGGTGGTGATGAACTTGGCTGCACCGATCTTCTCCAACAACTCCTCAATCCTTGGCATAGGGTAGGCGTCAAACTCTGAGACTGCATTGAGCTTTCTGAAGTCCATGCAGATCCGAAGTGACCCATCCTTTTTGAACACGATGACCACTGGGCTGCACCACTCAGAGTTCGAAGGCTCAATTACCCCGAGGTGAAGCATCTCCTCCACCTCCTGCTTCAGCCTCCCGACCAGCTGCTGTGGAACCCGGTACGGGCGCTGGCGGATGGGTTGGGTATCTTTCAGGCGTATGGCATGTTCAACGAAGGTGGTCTTACCAGGCTTCGCGGAGAACAACGATGGCACGTCTTTGAAGACTTGACAAAGCTGCACTTCCTGTTCCGGGGTGAAGGTGGGCCAGTACAGGTCTCACTGCCGCATCCCCAAAGGTCTGTGGTCCTGTCTCCAGCTCCTCATCGCTGTCCACCTCCTGGGCCAGAAGAACCACCTTTGGTTCCTGGATAGGACGTTCCTTCCACTCCTTCAGAAGGTTCACGTGGTACGTCTGCTTTGATTTCTTCCTCTCCGGGTGCGATACCTCATATGTGACCGGACCCATCTTGCGAATGATCACATATGGACCTTGCCACTTCGCGAGGAGTTTGTTGGTAGATGACGGAAGAAGAAGAAGCACCTTTTGTCCTGGCTGGAACTCACGACACCGGGCCTGTTGGTCATACCAGGTTTTCTGGGTTTTCTGGGCCTCCCGTAGGTTGACCGCTGCCTCCTCCCGGTACCTCGCCAGTCGCTCCCTCATCTCCAACACGAACTGCACCACACCTTTGTCCGTCTGCCGGGGGGATGGTGCCTCCCAACCTTTCTGTAGCAGGTCTAAGGGCCCTTGAACTTCCCAGCCATACAGAAGTTCAAACGGTGAGAATCCTGTCGAAGCCTGTGGTACCTCCCTGTAGGCAAAGAGCAGAAACGGCAACCAGCGGTCCCAGTCCTTGCCCGTGTCATCCACAAATTTCTGCAGCATGCGTTTTAGAGTCTGGTTGAACCTTTCAACAAGGCCATCTGTCTGCGGATGGTATGGTGTGGTCCGGATGGCAGAGACTCCCAACTGTTCATGAAACAGCTGCATGAGCCTCGAGGTGAAGTTCGTACCTTGGTCAGTTAGGATCTCGTCCGGGATTCCGACCCTGGAAAAGAGCTGTACCAGTGCTCGCAGGACAGCAGGGGCAGTGATTGTGCGCAAGGGAAACGCCTCTGGAAACCGGGGTAGCATAATCACACACTACCAGGATGTATTGATGTCCTGTCGTGCTTCTCACCAGGGGACCAACAATGTCCATAGCAACCCTGCGGAATGGGGTAGAGATGATAGGCAGAGGTTGCAAGAAAGCTCGGTCGGACTTACGGGCAGGGCATGTTTTTTGGCATGTGGGGCATGTAGCACAATATTTGCTGGATATCTGTGTACATGGAAGGCCAATGAAAGCTGTGAACGGACGCGCAGGTATGTCTTGTGGCGACCTAGGTGTCCAGACCAGGGTATGGTGTGTGCAAGATGCATGATAAGTGCTCTACAGCTAGCAGGCACTACCAGACGTTTGTGTTCATTACACACCGCATACAACACATCATTGTCCACAATAAACATTTCCTTCCCCACACAATGTTCCTTTGCCTCCCCAACCACCTTGGAAAACAAATGTTTTAACGACCCATCTTCCTTCTGAAGCACCGAAATATTTTCAGGCACTTTCCACAAAGGGTCTGTCTGTACAGTATCTGGCTCTACCAGCCTCAGCTGTTTCTCAAAGCGGCGCTGGCGACGGGACTTTCTTGGGCCCTTTGTTCCACCGTCAAACAGACTATGGTCAAAGTCTGAGAACGGATGAACGGAAGGGTCAGTATCAGTGGACTCTGGGGTGTCCTGCTCACACAGACCACTGTTACGGTCTGGGAGTGGTTGGGCACCCACTTTAGTCATGGCACGAGTCAATACAGGACATGATACATCAACATCACTGTTCACATTCATCTTTTCCCCAGAGACAGTTTGCTTATTCTCCCCCAGCAAGTCCAGAAGAACAGGCAAGTCCACTCCCAGGAGAGCTGCAACCGGCAATCTCTCAACCACTCCTAAGTTCATCAGATAGGACTGGTCATCTATAATCACTGACAGTTCCGCTGTAGGATACGGGTCCTTATCCCCATGCACACATGTCACTTCCTCGTGTTGGTTATAGTTCATAGAACCCACAGGGATCAGATCCTGTCTAATCAAAGACTTGTAACTCCCACTGTCCAAAAGTGCAGTTACCTTCTGTCCATTTACAGTCACAGTTTTGTAGCAGTGTAACTGCTCACCATCATCTCCTGACTCAGGCCTGGGCGCATAACAGGCACCAGTCATTTTGGCCTTTCTTAACGGGCACACCGATGCTTTATGGCCCGGTTGCTGGCAGTAAAAGCAAACAAAGTCCTTACCAGATCCTCGTTGGTTTGGGGCAGAGTAAGAGTTACCTCACGGCTCCTGGCTCACCGACTCCCTCCTGGCTGGCTGGTGCTGAGGTAGTGGTGGTGGTCTGGAAGCTGCACCAGAGGTTCGAAAAGCTGGTCCTCTCCTGGCGTTGAGGTACTGGAGAGCCAGTTTGGCAGCTGCGAGCCCATCTGCCGGTTCGTGCTCCTTCACCCAGGTCCTCACCTCCGGCGATAGCACGCGAAGAAGCTGCTCCAGGATGATGAGCTCACCAACTTCCTCCTTGGTGTGCTGCTCGGGACGAATCCAGCGTCGGTAGAGTCCCTTCAGGCGATGATAGGTCTCCGTGGGGTTCTCTCCTCCTGGCACCATCGTCGCCCGGAACTGCTGCCGATAGGTCTCTGGTGAGATGTCGAACTTTACCAGCAATGCTGCCTTCAAGTCTCTGTAGCAGTGCGCTCTCTCCTCATCCATCGTAGGCCTCCAACGCCTTCCCCGATAGAACAAGCCGGCACGCCCACTCACTCTCTGGCCAGTTCCAGGTTTTGGCAATGTGTTCAAAACGCAGGAGATAATTTTCAATGTCCTCTCCTGTATTATACGGTGGTATTTTGGGGTCACTGTAGTACCTGTGGTCAGATCTTTGCTCCTCAGGTCTACTACTGCCATCTTGTGTCACAAAGGAGGCTGCTGCTGCTGACTGTCGCCAATGACTTGGCGATGGTGGGGGCAGGTTTCGCCTGGGACTGCTGGCTGTCGCTGTACTCGGTGTCACAGGTGACGCTTGGGCTGCTGACCCCGTGACACGTGAAGCTGGTTGGTCAGTCCCCGGAAGGCCAGCTCTTATGTAGCGCAGCTCTTGCAATAGTCCTTCCTCTCTTCTGGTTTGTGCATCCAGGAAGCCTCTCATCAGCGTCAACAGCTCAGGCTCGGGCTGCCTCACTGACGCTGTGGCGGACGTAGCTCCGCCTTCTCCCTCATCCTCCTCTGATGAAGGTGGGACGGTCTCCCATGCCGTGTCGCCAACTGCTCCAGCATCTTCTTGCTGCTCCCGTTTCGGAGATCGGAGTCCTGCACGCTGTCTTGGTTGACGCACCATTTTCTTTCGACTTGCCATATCCCACTTCTGACACCAACTGTGGCGGGGCTCTCTTTCAGTCCAAGGACTACTAATAATAATTACCACCACGCTCCATATGACAAGTCCAGATTTGCATTTATTTCCCTCAAAATAGTGCTGGTGCTCAGTATTTACAGTGCAAGAACAAAAATATATATTTACAGTACAAAAAAAACAAAACCCAAACAAAACCTGATATGAGCTCCTCTCTTAGCTGCTGGTTTTCACGAGTTTCTTGTGGCCTGTGCGAGAGCCTGCAGGTGCTTGTGAAAACAAGCACCTGCAGGGACAAACTCTTTCAGTACAGTTTCCCACCCTGCTTTTAAAGGGTAAGCCCCTCCCCCGGACATGGGATGACTTCTCTCAGCCAATCACATTCATGAAAAATACATGTTCAGCTCTTTTTTAAACGGATCCTCACTTTTTCTCCCAAAGCAAACAAAACATTTTCCCCAGCAAAATGGGAAATAATTATATTAAAAAGAAAAATAAATAATTATTTCAAAGTACCTCATGACCAAACTTTCCGTGCGGGTGAGCTACATAGTCTCGGAGTTAGCTCCGCCCCGTCTTGGCTCTCCACTGCCGTGAGGCGTCATGTCATGGTAAGCGTCTCGTGTGTATGTATGAATGTGTGAATGTTTGTGTAGGTAAATCACAGCAGTCAGGTGTGCACCCCTGTCCGGCTATGCTAACGGTTGGACAGAGAGGGCGATGAGCTAATTGAATGACCTGATGTGCAGTAGGGAGGGGCATGAGGAAGTGAGTGTGACGTGTATGTTTGGGTGTATGAGCGTGTGTGTGACAGTGTGCCGCTACCCTGTTACTGCTCCCTCACAGTATCCCAGTGAGGCTGAGACGTCCATCTTCTTAGAAGTGGGGGGGGTGATGGGCGGGGGGGGGGGGGGGGGGGGGTGATGGGGAGGGGGGATGATGGGGAAGGGTGGGGGGGGGTTATGGGGAAGGGGGGGGGTGATGGGGAGGGGGGGGGGTGATGGGGAGGGGGGATGATGGGGAGGGTGGCCAGTTTGTTGGAAAGCAGTTTGCCCAAGTTTAAATGTTGTACACCTGTGGTGTCCAGGTCGGGTTCCACCAATGAGAGGTTGGAAGGAGGAGCCCTGCATTCGCTTCACTGCTCCTATTGGTTCCCAACCTGGGGGGGTGGCCCTCAGGGTCTGTCCTCCCCCCTGCTGTTCCTGCAGACTGTCCATCCCCTGCTGTTATATTACCTTCATTGTTCCTGCAGACTGTCCTCCCCCTGCTGTTATATTACCTTCATTGTTCCTGCAGACTGTCCTCCCCCTGCTGTTAGATTACCTTCATTGTTCCTGCAGACTGTCCTCCCCTTGCTGTTATGTTACCTTTCTATTGTTCCTGCAGACTGTCTTCCCCTTGCTGTTGTATTACCTTTCTATTGTTCCTGCAGACTGTCATCCCCTTGCTGTTGTATTACCTTTCTATTGTTCCTGCAGACTGTCCCCCCTGCTGTTATATTACCTTCATAGTTCCTGTAGACTGTGCTCCCCCTGCTGTTCCTGCAGACTGTCCTCCCCCTGCGGTTCCTGCAGACTGTCCTCCCCCTGTGGTTACTGCAGAGTGTCCTCCCCCTGCTGTTATATTGCCTTCATAGTTCCTGCAGACTGTGCTCCCCCTGCTGTTCCTGCAGACTGTCCTCCCCCTGCGGTTCCTGCAGACTGTCCTCCCCCTGCTGTTCCTGCAGACTGTCCTACCCCTGCTGTTATATTACCTTCATTGTTCCTGCAGACTGTCCTCCCCCTACTGTTATATTACCTTCATTGTTGCTGCAGACTGTCCCCCCCCTGCTGTTATATTACCTTCATTGTTCCTGCAGACTGTCCTCCCCTTGCTGTTATATTGCCTTCATAGTTCCTGCAGACTGTGCTCCCCCTGCTGTTCCTGCAGACTGTCCTCCCCCTGCGGTTATATTGCCTTCATAGTTCCTGCAGACTGTGCTCCCCCTGCTGTTCCTGCAGACTGTCCTCCCCCTGCTGTTATAGTGCCTTCATAGTTCCTGCAGACTGTGCTCCCCCTGCTGTTCCTGCAGACTGTCCTCCCCCTGCGGTTACTGCAGACTGTCCTCCCCCTTGCTGTTCTATAACCTTCATTGTTCATGCAGACTGTCCTCCCCTGCTGTTATATTACCTTCATTGTTCCTGCAGACTGTCCTCCCCCTGCTGTTGTATTACCTTCATTGTTCCTGCAGACTGTCCTCCCCTGCTGTTATATTACCTTCATTGTTCCTGCAGACTGTCCTCCCCCTGCGGTTGTATTACCTTCATTGTTCCTGCAGACTGTCCTCCCCCTGCTGTTCCTGCAGACTGTCCTTCCCCCTGCTGTTACATTACCTTCACTGTTCCTGCAGACTGTCCTCCCCCTGCTGTTATATTACCTTCATTGTTCCTGCAGACTGTCCTCCCCCTGCTGTTCCTGCAGACTGACCTTCCCCCTGCTGTTACATTACCTTTACTGTTCCTGCAGACTGTCCTCCCCCTGCTGTTATATTACCTTCATAGTTCCTGCAGACTGTCCTCCCCCTGCTGTTATATTACCTTTCTATTGGTCCTGCAGACCGTCCTTCCCCCTGCTGTTATGTTACCTTTCTATTGTTCCTGCAGACTGTCCTCCCCTTGCTATTCTGTTACCTTTCTATTGTTCCTGCAGACTGTCCTCCCCTGCTGTTCTATTACCTTTGTATTGTTCCTGCAGACTGTCCTCCCCTGCTGTTCCTGCAGACTGTCCTTCCCCCTGCTGTTGTATTACCTTTCTATTGTTCCTGCAGACTGTCCTCCCCCCTGCTGTTCTATTACCTTCATTGTTCATGCAGACTGTCCTCCCCTTGCTGTTCTATTATCTTCATTGTTCCTGCAGACTGTCCTCCCCCTGCTGTTCTATTACCTTTCTATGGTTCCTGCAGACTGTCATCCCCTGCTGTTATATTACCTTCATTATTCCTGCAGACTGTCCTCCCCTGCTGTTATATTACCTTCATTGTTCCTGCAGACTGTCCTCCCCCTGCTGTTGTATTACCTTCATTGTTCCTGCAGACTGTCCTCCCCCTGCTGTTATATTACCTTCATTGTTCCTGCAGACTATCCTCCCCCTGCTGTTCCTGCAGACTGACCTTCCCACTGCTGTTACATTACCTTCACTGTTCCTGCAGACTGTCCTCCCCCTGCTGTTATATTACCTTCATTGTTCCTGCAGACTGTCCTCCCCCTGCTGTTACATTACCTTCATTGTTCCTGCAGACTGTCCTCCCCCTGCTGTTATATTACCTTTATTGTTCCTGCAGACTGTCCTCCCCCTGCTGTTAGATCACCTTCATTGTTCCTGCAGACTGTCCTCCCCTTGCTGTTATGTTACCTTTCTATTGTTCCTGCAGACTGTCTTCCCCTTGCTGTTGTATTACCTTTCTATTGTTCCTGCAGACTGTCATCCCCTTGCTGTTGTATTACCTTTCTATTGTTCCTGCAGACTGTCCCCCCTGCTGTTATATTACCTTCATAGTTCCTGTAGACTGTGCTCCCCCTGCTGTTCCTGCAGACTGTCCTCCCCCTGCGGTTCCTGCAGACTGTCCTCCCCCTGCTGTTATATTGCCTTCATAGTTCCTGCAGACTGTGCTCCCCCTGCTGTTCCTGCAGACTGTCCTCCCCCTGCGGTTCCTGCAGACTGTCCTCCCCCTGCTGTTCCTGCAGACTGTCCTACCCCTGCTGTTATATTACCTTCAGTGTTCCTGCAGACTGTCCTCCCCCTACTGTTATATTACCTTCATTGTTGCTGCAGACTGTCCCCCCCCTGCTGTTATATTACCTTCATTGTTCCTGCAGACTGTCCTCCCCTTGCTGTTATATTGCCTTCATAGTTCCTGCAGACTGTGCTCCCCCTGCTGTTCCTGCAGACTGTCCTCCCCCTGTGGTTATATTGCCTTCATAGTTCCTGCAGACTGTGCTCCCCCTTCTGTTCCTGCAGACTGTCCTCCCCCTGCTGTTATAGTGCCTTCATAGTTCCTGCAGACTGTGCTCCCCCTGCTGTTCCTGCAGACTGTCCTCCCCCTGCGGTTACTGCAGACTGTCCTCCCCCTTGCTGTTATGTTACCTTTCTATTGTTCCTGCAGACTGTCTTCCCCTTGCTGTT
The DNA here is from genome assembly GCF_963422515.1 of Blennius ocellaris. Classification (NCBI taxonomy): domain Eukaryota; kingdom Metazoa; phylum Chordata; class Actinopteri; order Blenniiformes; family Blenniidae; genus Blennius; species Blennius ocellaris. Next base: position 32,469,872 of record NC_137653.1, on the reverse strand, counting down.
GTATTACCTTTCTATTGTTCCTGCAGACTGTCATCCCCTTGCTGTTGTATTACCTTTCTATTGTTCCTGCAGACTGTCCCCCCTGCTGTTATATTACCTTCATAGTTCCTGTAGACTGTGCTCCCCCTGCTGTTCCTGCAGACTGTCCTCCCCCTGCGGTTCCTGCAGACTGTCCTCCCCCTGTGGTTACTGCAGAGTGTCCTCCCCCTGCTGTTATATTGCCTTCATAGTTCCTGCAGACTGTGCTCCCCCTGCTGTTCCTGCAGACTGTCCTCCCCCTGCGGTTCCTGCAGACTGTCCTCCCCCTGCTGTTCCTGCAGACTGTCCTACCCCTGCTGTTATATTACCTTCATTGTTCCTGCAGACTGTCCTCCCCCTACTGTTATATTACCTTCATTGTTGCTGCAGACTGTCCCCCCCCTGCTGTTATATTACCTTCATTGTTCCTGCAGACTGTCCTCCCCTTGCTGTTATATTGCCTTCATAGTTCCTGCAGACTGTGCTCCCCCTGCTGTTCCTGCAGACTGTCCTCCCCCTGCGGTTATATTGCCTTCATAGTTCCTGCAGACTGTGCTCCCCCTGCTGTTCCTGCAGACTGTCCTCCCCCTGCTGTTATAGTGCCTTCATAGTTCCTGCAGACTGTGCTCCCCCTGCTGTTCCTGCAGACTGTCCTCCCCCTGCGGTTACTGCAGACTGTCCTCCCCCTTGCTGTTCTATAACCTTCATTGTTCATGCAGACTGTCCTCCCCTGCTGTTATATTACCTTCATTGTTCCTGCAGACTGTCCTCCCCCTGCTGTTGTATTACCTTCATTGTTCCTGCAGACTGTCCTCCCCTGCTGTTATATTACCTTCATTGTTCCTGCAGACTGTCCTCCCCCTGCGGTTGTATTACCTTCATTGTTCCTGCAGACTGTCCTCCCCCTGCTGTTCCTGCAGACTGTCCTTCCCCCTGCTGTTACATTACCTTCACTGTTCCTGCAGACTGTCCTCCCCCTGCTGTTATATTACCTTCATTGTTCCTGCAGACTGTCCTCCCCCTGCTGTTCCTGCAGACTGACCTTCCCCCTGCTGTTACATTACCTTTACTGTTCCTGCAGACTGTCCTCCCCCTGCTGTTATATTACCTTCATAGTTCCTGCAGACTGTCCTCCCCCTGCTGTTATATTACCTTTCTATTGGTCCTGCAGACCGTCCTTCCCCCTGCTGTTATGTTACCTTTCTATTGTTCCTGCAGACTGTCCTCCCCTTGCTATTCTGTTACCTTTCTATTGTTCCTGCAGACTGTCCTCCCCTGCTGTTCTATTACCTTTGTATTGTTCCTGCAGACTGTCCTCCCCTGCTGTTCCTGCAGACTGTCCTTCCCCCTGCTGTTGTATTACCTTTCTATTGTTCCTGCAGACTGTCCTCCCCCCTGCTGTTCTATTACCTTCATTGTTCATGCAGACTGTCCTCCCCTTGCTGTTCTATTATCTTCATTGTTCCTGCAGACTGTCCTCCCCCTGCTGTTCTATTACCTTTCTATGGTTCCTGCAGACTGTCATCCCCTGCTGTTATATTACCTTCATTATTCCTGCAGACTGTCCTCCCCTGCTGTTATATTACCTTCATTGTTCCTGCAGACTGTCCTCCCCCTGCTGTTGTATTACCTTCATTGTTCCTGCAGACTGTCCTCCCCCTGCTGTTATATTACCTTCATTGTTCCTGCAGACTATCCTCCCCCTGCTGTTCCTGCAGACTGACCTTCCCACTGCTGTTACATTACCTTCACTGTTCCTGCAGACTGTCCTCCCCCTGCTGTTATATTACCTTCATTGTTCCTGCAGACTGTCCTCCCCCTGCTGTTACATTACCTTCATTGTTCCTGCAGACTGTCCTCCCCCTGCTGTTATATTACCTTTATTGTTCCTGCAGACTGTCCTCCCCCTGCTGTTAGATCACCTTCATTGTTCCTGCAGACTGTCCTCCCCTTGCTGTTATGTTACCTTTCTATTGTTCCTGCAGACTGTCTTCCCCTTGCTGTTGTATTACCTTTCTATTGTTCCTGCAGACTGTCATCCCCTTGCTGTTGTATTACCTTTCTATTGTTCCTGCAGACTGTCCCCCCTGCTGTTATATTACCTTCATAGTTCCTGTAGACTGTGCTCCCCCTGCTGTTCCTGCAGACTGTCCTCCCCCTGCGGTTCCTGCAGACTGTCCTCCCCCTGCTGTTATATTGCCTTCATAGTTCCTGCAGACTGTGCTCCCCCTGCTGTTCCTGCAGACTGTCCTCCCCCTGCGGTTCCTGCAGACTGTCCTCCCCCTGCTGTTCCTGCAGACTGTCCTACCCCTGCTGTTATATTACCTTCAGTGTTCCTGCAGACTGTCCTCCCCCTACTGTTATATTACCTTCATTGTTGCTGCAGACTGTCCCCCCCCTGCTGTTATATTACCTTCATTGTTCCTGCAGACTGTCCTCCCCTTGCTGTTATATTGCCTTCATAGTTCCTGCAGACTGTGCTCCCCCTGCTGTTCCTGCAGACTGTCCTCCCCCTGTGGTTATATTGCCTTCATAGTTCCTGCAGACTGTGCTCCCCCTGCTGTTCCTGCAGACTGTCCTCCCCCTGCTGTTATAGTGCCTTCATAGTTCCTGCAGACTGTGCTCCCCCTGCTGTTCCTGCAGACTGTCCTCCCCCTGCGGTTCCTGCAGACTGTCCTCCCCCTTGCTGTTCTATAACCTTCATTGTTCATGCAGACTGTCCTCCCCTGCTGTTATATTACCGTCATTGTTCCTGCAGACTGTCCTCCCCCTGCTGTTGTATTACCTTCATTGTTCCTGCAGACTGTCCTCCCCTGCTGTTATATTACCTTCATTGTTCCTGCAGACTGTCCTCCCCCTGCGGTTGTATTACCTTCATTGTTCCTGCAGACTGTCCTTCCCCCTGCTGTTACATTACCTTCACTGTTCCTGCAGACTGTCCTCCCCCTGCTGTTATATTACCTTCATTGTTCCTGCAGACTGTCCTCCCCCTGCTGTTCCTGCAGACTGACCTTCCCCCTGCTGTTACATTACCTTCACTGTTCCTGCAGACTGTCCTCCCCCTGCTGTTATATTACCTTCATAGTTCCTGCAGACTGTCCTCCCCCTGCTGTTATATTACCTTTCTATTGGTCCTGCAGACCGTCCTTCCCCCTGCTGTTATGTTACCTTTCTATTGTTCATGCAGACTGTCCTCCCCTTGCTGTTCTATTACCTTTCTATGGTTCCTGCAGACTGTCATCCCCTGCTGTTATATTACCTTCATTGTTCCTGCAGACTGTCCTCCCCCTGCTGTTCTATTACCTTTCTATGGTTCCTGCAGACTGTCATCCCCTTCTGTTATATTACCTTCATTGTTCCTGCAGACTGTCCTCCCCTGCTGTTATATTACCTTCATTGTTCCTGCAGACTGTCCTCCCCCTGCTGTTGTATTACCTTCATTGTTCCTGCAGACTGTCCTCCCCCTGCTGTTATATTACCTTCATTGTTCCTGCAGACTATCCTCCCCCTGCTGTTCCTGCAGACTGACCTACCCACTGCTGTTACATTACCTTCACTGTTCCTGCAGACTGTCCTCCCCCTGCTGTTATATTACCTTCATTGTTCCTGCAGACTGTCCTCCCCCTGCTGTTACATTACCTTCATTGTTCCTGCAGACTGTCCTCCCCCTGCTGTTATATTACCTACATTGTTCCTGCAGACGGTCCTCCCCCTGCTGTTCCTGCAGACTGTGCTCCCCCTGCTGTTATATTACCTTTCTATTGTTCCTGCAGACTGTCCTCCCCTGCTGTTATATCACCTTCATTGTTCCTGCAGACTGTCCTCCCCTTGCTATTGTATTACCTTTCTATTGTTCCTGCAGACTGTCCCTCCTGCTGTTATACTACCTTCATTGTTCCTGCAGACTGTCCTCCCCATGCTGATATATTACCTTCATTGTCCCTGCAGACTGTCCTCCCCCTGCTGTTATATTACCTTTCTATTGTTCCTGCAGACTGTCTTCCCCCTGCTGTTCCTGCAGACTGTCCTTCCCCCTGCTGTTATATTACCTTCATTGTTGCTGCAGACTGTACTCCCCCTGCTGTTATATTACCTTCATTGTTCCTGCAGACTGTCCTCCCCTTGCTGTTATATTGCCTTCATAGTTCCTGCAGACTGTGCTCCCCCTGCTGTTCCTGCAGACTGTCCTCCCCCTGCGGTTGTGTGCCGTCATAGTTCCTGCAGACTGTGCTCCCCCTGCTGTTCCTGCAGACTGTCCTCCCCCTGCTGTTATAGTGCCTTCATAGTTCCTGCAGACTGTGCTCCCCCTGCTGTTCCTGCAGACTGTCCTCCCCCTGCGGTTCCTGCAGACTGTCCTCCCCCTGCGGTTCCTGCAGACTGTCCTCCCCCTTGCTGTTCTATAACCTTCATTGTTCATGCAGACTGTCCTCCCCTGCTGTTATATTACCTTCATTGTTCCTGCAGACTGTCCTCCCCCTGCTGTTATATTACCTTCATTGTTCCTGCAGACTTTCCTCCCCTGCTGTTATATTGCCTTCATTGTTCCTGCAGACTGTGCTCCCCCTGCTGTTTCTGCAGACTGTCCTCCCCCTGCTGTTCTATTACCTTTCTATGGTTCCTGCAGACTGTCATCCCCTGCTGTTATATTACCTTCATTATTCCTGCAGACTGTCCTCCCCTGCTGTTATATTACCTTCATTGTTCCTGCAGACTGTCCTCCCCCTGCTGTTGTATTACCTTCATTGTTCCTGCAGACTGTCCTCCCCCTGCTGTTATATTACCTTCATTGTTCCTGCAGACTATCCTCCCCCTGCTGTTCCTGCAGACTGACCTTCCCACTGCTGTTACATTACCTTCACTGTTCCTGCAGACTGTCCTCCCCCTGCTGTTATATTACCTTCATTGTTCCTGCAGACTGTCCTCCCCCTGCTGTTACATTACCTTCATTGTTCCTGCAGACTGTCCTCCCCCTGCTGTTATATTACCTTTATTGTTCCTGCAGACTGTCCTCCCCCTGCTGTTAGATTACCTTCATTGTTCCTGCAGACTGTCCTCCCCTTGCTGTTATGTTACCTTTCTATTGTTCCTGCAGACTGTCTTCCCCTTGCTGTTGTATTACCTTTCTATTGTTCCTGCAGACTGTCATCCCCTTGCTGTTGTATTACCTTTCTATTGTTCCTGCAGACTGTCCCCCCTGCTGTTATATTACCTTCATAGTTCCTGTAGACTGTGCTCCCCCTGCTGTTCCTGCAGACTGTCCTCCCCCTGCGGTTCCTGCAGACTGTCCTCCCCCTGTGGTTACTGCAGAGTGTCCTCCCCCTGCTGTTATATTGCCTTCATAGTTCCTGCAGACTGTGCTCCCCCTGCTGTTCCTGCAGACTGTCCTCCCCCTGCGGTTCCTGCAGACTGTCCTCCCCCTGCTGTTCCTGCAGACTGTCCTACCCCTGCTGTTATATTACCTTCAGTGTTCCTGCAGACTGTCCTCCCCCTACTGTTATATTACCTTCATTGTTGCTGCAGACTGTCCCCCCCCTGCTGTTATATTACCTTCATTGTTCCTGCAGACTGTCCTCCCCTTGCTGTTATATTGCCTTCATAGTTCCTGCAGACTGTGCTCCCCCTGCTGTTCCTGCAGACTGTCCTCCCCCTGTGGTTATATTGCCTTCATAGTTCCTGCAGACTGTGCTCCCCCTGCTGTTCCTGCAGACTGTCCTCCCCCTGCTGTTATAGTGCCTTCATAGTTCCTGCAGACTGTGCTCCCCCTGCTGTTCCTGCAGACTGTCCTCCCCCTGCGGTTCCTGCAGACTGTCCTCCCCCTTGCTGTTCTATAACCTTCATTGTTCATGCAGACTGTCCTCCCCTGCTGTTATATTACCGTCATTGTTCCTGCAGACTGTCCTCCCCCTGCTGTTGTATTACCTTCATTGTTCCTGCAGACTGTCCTCCCCTGCTGTTATATTACCTTCATTGTTCCTGTAGACTGTCCTCCCCCTGCGGTTGTATTACCTTCATTGTTCCTGCAGACTGTCCTTCCCCCTGCTGTTACATTACCTTCACTGTTCCTGCAGACTGTCCTCCCCCTGCTGTTATATTACCTTCATTGTTCCTGCAGACTGTCCTCCCCCTGCTGTTCCTGCAGACTGACCTTCCCCCTGCTGTTACATTACCTTCACTGTTCCTGCAGACTGTCCTCCCCCTGCTGTTATATTACCTTCATAGTTCCTGCAGACTGTCCTCCCCCTGCTGTTATATTACCTTTCTATTGGTCCTGCAGACCGTCCTTCCCCCTGCTGTTATGTTACCTTTCTATTGTTCATGCAGACTGTCCTCCCCCTGCTGTTCTATTACCTTTCTATGGTTCCTGCAGACTGTCATCCCCTGCTGTTATATTACCTTCATTGTTCCTGCAGACTGTCCTCCCCTGCTGTTATATTACCTTCATTGTTCCTGCAGACTGTCCTCCCCCTGCTGTTGTATTACCTTCATTGTTCCTGCAGACTGTCCTCCCCCTGCTGTTATATTACCTTCATTGTTCCTGCAGACTATCCTCCCCCTGCTGTTCCTGCAGACTGACCTACCCACTGCTGTTACATTACCTTCACTGTTCCTGCAAACTGTCCTCCCCCTGCTGTTATATTACCTTCATTGTTCCTGCAGACTGTCCTCCCCCTGCTGTTACATTACCTTCATTGTTCCTGCAGACTGTCCTCCCCCTGCTGTTATATTACCTACATTGTTCCTGCAGACGGTCCTCCCCCTGCTGTTCCTGCAGACTGTGCTCCCCCTGCTGTTATATTACCTTTCTATTGTTCCTGCAGACTGTCCTCCCCTGCTGTTATATCACCTTCATTGTTCCTGCAGACTGTCCTCCCCTTGCTATTGTATTACCTTTCTATTGTTCCTGCAGACTGTCCCTCCTGCTGTTATACTACCTTCATTGTTCCTGCAGACTGTCCTCCCCATGCTGATATATTACCTTCATTGTCCCTGCAGACTGTCCTCCCCCTGCTGTTATATTACCTTTCTATTGTTCCTGCAGACTGTCTTCCCCCTGCTGTTCCTGCAGACTGTCCTTCCCCCTGCTGTTATATTACCTTCATTGTTGCTGCAGACTGTACTCCCCCTGCTGTTATATTACCTTCATTGTTCCTGCAGACTGTCCTCCCCTTGCTGTTATATTGCCTTCATAGTTCCTGCAGACTGTGCTCCCCCTGCTGTTCCTGCAGACTGTCCTCCCCCTGCGGTTGTGTGCCGTCATAGTTCCTGCAGACTGTGCTCCCCCTGCTGTTCCTGCAGACTGTCCTCCCCCTGCTGTTATAGTGCCTTCATAGTTCCTGCAGACTGTGCTCCCCCTGCTGTTCCTGCAGACTGTCCTCCCCCTGCGGTTCCTGCAGACTGTCCTCCCCCTTGCTGTTCTATAACCTTCATTGTTCATGCAGACTGTCCTCCCCTGCTGTTATATTACCTTCATTGTTCCTGCAGACTGTCCTCCCCCTGCTGTTATATTACCTTCATTGTTCCTGCAGACTGTCCTCCCCTGCTGTTATATTGCCTTCATTGTTCCTGCAGACTGTGCTCCCCCTGCTGTTTCTGCAGACGGTCCTCCCCCTGCTGTTATAGTGCCTTCATAGTTCCTGCAGACTGTGCTCCCCCTGCTGTTCCTGCAGACTGTCCTCCCCCTGCGGTTCCTGCAGACTGTCCTCCCCCTTGCTGTTCTATAACCTTCATTGTTCATGCAGACTGTCCTCCCCCTGCTGTTATATTACCTACATTGTTCCTGCAGACTGTCTTCCCCCTGCTGTTATATTGCCTTCATTGTTCCTGCAGACTGTCCTCCCCTTGCTATTGTATTACCTTTCTATTGTTCCTGCAGACTGTCCCTCCTGCTGTTATACTACCTTCATTGTTCCTGCAGACTGTCCTCCCCATGCTGATATATTACCTTCATTGTTCCTGCAGACTGTCCTCCCCCTGCTGTTATATTACCTTTCTATTGGTCCTGCAGACCGTCCTTCCCCCTGCTGTTGTATTACCTTTCTATTGTTCCTGCAGACTGTCTTCCCCCTGCTGTTCCTGCAGACTGTCCTTCCCCCTGCTGTTATATTACCTTCATTGTTGCTGCAGACTGTCCTCCCCTTGCTGTTATATTGCCTTCATAGTTCCTGCAGACTGTGCTCCCCCTGCTGTTCCTGCAGACTGTCCTCCCCCTGCGGTTATATTGCCGTCATAGTTCCTGCAGACTGTGCTCCCCCTGCTGTTCCTGCAGACTGTCCTTCCCCCTGCTGTTGTATTACCTTTCTATTGTTCCTGCAGACTGTCCTCCCCCCTGCTGTTCTATTACCTTCATTGTTCATGCAGACTGTCCTCCCCTTGCTGTTCTATTATCTTCATTGTTCCTGCAGACTGTCCTCCCCCTGCTGTTCTATTACCTTTCTATGGTTCCTGCAGACTGTCATCCCCTGCTGTTATATTACCTTCATTGTTCCTGCAGACTGTCCTCCCCTGCTGTTATATTACCTTCATTGTTCCTGCAGACTGTCCTCCCCCTGCTGTTGTATTACCTTCATTGTTCCTGCAGACTGTCCTCCCCCTGCTGTTATATTACCTTCATTGTTCCTGCAGACTATCCTCCCCCTGCTGTTCCTGCAGACTGACCTTCCCACTGCTGTTACATTACCTTCACTGTTCCTGCAGACTGTCCTCCCCCTGCTGTTATATTACCTTCATTGTTCCTGCAGACTGTCCTCCCCCTGCTGTTACATTACCTTCATTGTTCCTGCAGACTGTCCTCCCCCTGCTGTTATATTACCTACATTGTTCCTGCAGACGGTCCTCCCCCTGCTGTTCCTGCAGACTGTGCTCCCCCTGCTGTTATATTACCTTTCTATTGTTCCTGCAGACTGTCCTCCCCTGCTGTTATATCACCTTCATTGTTCCTGCAGACTGTCCTCCCCTTGCTATTGTATTAGCTTTCTATTGTTCCTGCAGACTGTCCCCCTGCTGTTATACTACCTTCATTGTTCCTGCAGACTGTCCTCCCCTGCTGTTATATTAACTTCATTGTTCCTGCAGACTGTCCTCCCCTGCTGTTATATTAACTTCATTGTTCATGCAGACTGTCCTCCCCCTGCTGTTATATTACCTTTCTATTGGTCCTGCAGACCGTCCTTCCCCCTGCTGTTGTATTACCTTTCTATTGTTCCTGCAGACTGTCTTCCCCCTGCTGTTCCTGCAGACTGTCCTCCCCCTGCTGTTATATTACCTTTCTATTGTTCCTGCAGACTGTCCTCCCCTGCTGTTATATTACCTTCATTGTTCCTGCAGACTGTCCTCCCCTGCTGTTATATTACCTTCATTGTTCCTGCAGACTGTCCTCCCCCTGCTGTTATATTACCTTCATTGTTCATGCAGACTGTCCCCCCTGCTGTTCTATTAACTTCATTGTTCCTGCAGACTGTCCTCCCACTGCTGTTCTACTAACTTTATGTTCTTCCTGCAGCCTGTCCTCCCCCTGCTGTTCCTGCAGACTGTCCCCCCTGCTGTTACATTACCTTTCAATTGTTCCTGCAGACTGTCCTCCCCTTGCTGTTCTATTACCTTTCTATTGTTCCTGCAGACTGTCTTCCCCCTGCTGTTCCTGCAGACTGCCCCCCCCTGCTGTTCTACTTCCTTTCTATTGTTCCTGCAGACTGTCCTCCCCTTGCTGTTCTATTACCTTTCTATTGTTCCTGCAGACTGTCTTCCCCCTGCTGTTCCTGCAGACTGTCCTTCCCCCTGCTGCTATATTACCTTTCTATTGTTCCTGCAGACTGTACTCCCCTTGCTGTTCTCTTACCCTTCTATTGTTCCTGCAGACTGTCCTCCCCCCTGCTGTTGTATTACCTTCATTGTTCCTGCAGACTGTCCTCCCCCTGCTGTTCTATTACCTTCATTGTTCCTGCAGACTGTCCTCCCCTGCTGTTCTCTTACCTTTCTATTGTTCCTGCAGACTGTCCTCCCCTGCTGTTCCTGCAGACTGTCATTCCCCCTGCTGTTGTATTACCTTTCTAATGTTCCTGCAGACTGTCCTACCCCCTGCTGTTCCTGCAGATTGTCCTTCCCCCTTCTGTTGTATTACCTTTCTATTGTTCCTGCAGACTGTACTCCCCTTGCTGTTCTCTTACCCTTCTATTGTTCCTGCAGACTGTCCTCCCCCCTGCTGTTGTATTACCTTCATTGTTCCAGCAGACTGTCCTCCCCCTGCTGTTCCTGCAGACTGTCCTTCCCCCTGCTGTTATATTACCTTTCAATTGTTCCTGCAGACTGTCCTCCCCTGCTGTTATATTACCTTCATTGTACCTGCAGACTGCCCTCCCCCTGCTGTTCTATTACCTTCATTGGTCCTGCAGACTGTCCTCCTCCTGCTGTTCTATTACCTTTCTATTGTTCCTGCAGACTGTCCCCCCTGCTGTTCTATTACCTTCATTGTTCCTGCAGACTGTCCTCCCCCTGCTGTTATATTACCTTCATTGTTCCTGCAGACTGTCCTCCCCCCTGCTGTTATATTACCTACATTGCTCCTGCAGACTGTCCTCCCCCTGCTGTTATATTACCTTTCTATTGTTCCTGCAGACTGTCTTCCCCCTGCTGTTGTATTACCGTCTTTGTTCCTGCAGACTGTCCTCCCCCTGCTGTTCCTGCAGACTATCCTCCCCCCTGCTGTTCTATTACCTTCATTGTTCCTGCAGACTATACTCCCCCTGCTGTTCTATGACCTTCATTGTTCCTGCAGACTGTCCTCCCCCTGCTGTTCAACTACCTTCATTGTTCCTGCAGACTGTCCTCCTCCTGCTGTTCTCTTGCCTTTCTATTGTTCCTGCAGACTGTCCTCCCCTTGCTGTTCTCTTGCCTTTCTATTGTTCCTGCAGACTGTCCTCCTCCTGCTGTTCTATTACCTTTCTATTGTTCTTGCAGACTGTCCTCCCCCTGCTGTTCCTGCAGACTGTCCTTCCCCCTGCTGCTATATTGCCTTTCTATTGTTCCTGCAGACTGCCCTCCCCCTGCTGTTCTATTACCTTTCTATTGTTCCTGCAGACTGTCCTCCCCCTGCTGTTCTCTTACCTTTCTATTGTTCCTGCAGACTGTCCTCCCCTGCTGTTCCTGCGGACTGTCATTCCCCCTGCTGTTGTATTACCTTTCTAATGTTCCTGCAGACTGTCCTACCCCCTGCTGTTCCTGCAGATTGTCCTTTCCCCTTCTGTTGTATTACCTTTCTAATGTTCCTGCAGACTGTCCCCCCCTGCTGTTCTATTACATTCATTGTTCCTGCAGACTGTCCTCCCCCTGCTGTTCTACTAACTTTATTTTCTTCCTGCAGCCTGTCCTCCCCCTGCTGTTCCTGCAGACTGCCCCCCTGCTGTCACATTACCTTTCAATTGTTCCTGCAGACTGTCCTCCCCCTGCTGGTATATTACCTTCATTGTTCCTGCAGACTGTCCTCCCCCTGCGTTTATATTACCTTCATTGTTCCTGCAGACCGTCCTCCCCCTGCTGTTATATTACCTTCATTGTTCCTGCAGACTGTCCTCCTCCCTGCTGTTCTATTACCTTTTATTGTTCCTGCAGACTGTCCTCCCCCTGCTGTTATATTGCCTTCATTGTTCCTGCAGACTGTCCTCCCCCTGCTGTTAAATTACCTTCATTGTTCCTGCAGACTGTCCTCGCCCTGCTGTTATATTACCTGCATTGTTCCTGCAGACTGTCCTCCCCCTGCTGGTATATTACCTTCATTGTTCCTGCAGACTGTCCTCCCCTTGCTGTTCTATTACCTTTCTATTGTTCCTGCAGACTGTCCTCCCCCTGCTGTTCCTGCAGACTGTCCTCCCCCCTGCTGTTCTATTACTTTTCTATTGTTCCTGCAGACTATACTCCCCCTGCTGTTCTATTACCTTTTATTTTTCCTGCAGACTGTCCTCCCCCTGCTGTTATATTGCCTTCATTGTTCCTGCAGACTGTCCTCCCCCTGCTGTTAAATTACCTTCATTGTTCCTGCAGACTGTCCTCGCCCTGCTGTTATATTACCTGCATTGTTCCTGCAGACTGTCCTCCCCCTGCTGGTATATTACCTTCATTGTTCCTGCAGACTGTCCTCCCCTTGCTGTTCTATTACCTTTCTATTGTTCCTGCAGACTGTCCTCCCCCTGCTGTTCCTGCAGACTGTCCCCCCTGCTGTTACATTACCTTTCAATTGTTCCTGCAGACTGTCCTCCCCTTGCTGTTCTAGTACCTTTCTATTGTTCCTGCAGACTGTCTTCCCCCTGCTGTTCCTGCAGACTGTCCCCCCTGCTGTTCTACTACCTTTCTATTGTTCCTGCAGACTGTCTTCCCCCTGCTGTTCCTGCAGACTCTCCTCCCCTTGCTGTTCTATTACCTTTCTATTGTTCCTGCAGACTGTCTTCCCCCTGCTGTTCCTGCAGACTGTCCTTCCCCCTGCTGCTATATTACCTTTCTATTGTTCCTACAGACTGTACTCCCCTTGCTGTTCTCTTACCCTTCTATTGTTCCTGCAGACTGTCCTCCGCCCTGCTGTTGTATTACCTTCATTGTTCCTGCAGACTGTCCTCCCCCTGCTGTTCTCTTACCTTTCTATTGTTCCTGCAGACTGTCCTCCCCTGCTGTTCCTGCAGACTGTCATTCCCCCTTCTGTTGTATTACCTTTCTAATGTTCCTGCAGACTGTCCTACCCCCTGCTGTTCCTGCAGATTGTCCTTCCCCCTTCTTTTGTATTACCTTTCTATTGTTCCTGCAGACTGTACTCCCCTTGCTGTTCTCTTACCCTTCTATTGTTCCTGCAGACTGTCCTCCCCCCTGCTGTTTTTTTATTACCTTCATTGTTCCTGCAGACTGTCCTCCCCCTGCTGTTCCTGCAGACTGTCCTTCCCCCTGCTGTTATATTACCTTTCAATTGTTCCTGCAGACTGTCCTCCCCCTGCTGTTCTACTAACTTTATATTCTTCCTGCAGCCTGTCCTGCCCCTGCTGTTCCTGCAGACTGCTCCCCTGCTGTTACATTACGTTTCAATTGTTCCTGCAGACTGTCCTCCCCTTGCTGTTCTATTACCTTTCTATTGTTCCTGCAGACTGTCTTCCCCCTGCTGTTCCTGCAGACGGTCCTCCCCTGCTGTTCTATTACCTTTCTATTGTTCCTGCAGACTGTCCTCCCCTTGCTGTTCTATTACCTTTCTATTGTTCCTGCAGACTTTCCTCCCCCTGCTGTTATATTACCTTCATTGTTCCTGCAGACTGTCCTCCCCCCTGCTGTTATATTACCTTCATTGTTCCTGCAGACTGTCCTCCCCCTGCTGTTATATTACCTGCATTGTTCCTGCAGACGGTCCTCCCCCTGCTGGTATATTACCTTCATTGTTCCTGCAGACTGTCCTCCCCCCTGCATTTCTATTACCTTCATTGTTCCTGCAGACTGTCCTCCCCCTGCTGTTATATTACCTTCATTGTTCCTGCAGACCGTCCTCCCCCTGCTGTTATATTACCTTCATTGTTCCTGCAGACTGTCCTCCCCCCTGCATTTCTATTACCTTCATTGTTCCTGCAGACTGTCCTCCCCCTGCTGTTATATTGCCTTCATTGTTCCTGCAGACTGTCCTCCCCCTGCTGTTATATTGCCTTCATTGTTCCTGCAGACTGTCCTCCCCCTGCTGTTATATTGCCTTCATTGTTCCTGCAGACTGTCCTCCCCCTGCTGTTGTATTACCTTCATTGTTCCTGCAGACTGTCCTCCCCCTGCTGTTATATTACCTTCATTGTTCCTGCAGACTGTCCTCCCCTTGCTGTTATATTACCTTCATTGTTCCTGCAGACTGTCCTCCCCCTGCTGTTGTATTACCTTCATTGTTCCTGCAGACTATCCTCCCCCCTGCTGTTCTATAACCTTCATTGTTCCTGCAGACTGTCCTCCCCCTGCTGTTCAACTACCTTCATTGTTCCTGCAGACTGTCCTCCTCCTGCTGTTCTCTTGCCTTTCTATTGTTCCTGTAGACTGTCCTCCCCTTGCTGTTCTATTCCCTTTCTATTGTTCCTGCAGACTGTCATTCCCTTGCTGTTCTATTACCTTTCTATTGTTCTTGCAGACTGTCCTCCCCCTGCTGTTCCTGCAGACTGTCCTTCCCCCTGCTGCTATATTGCCTTTCTATTGTTCCTGCAGACTGCCCTCCCCCTGCTGTTCTATTACCTTTCTATTGTTCCTGCAGACTGTCCTCCCCCTGCTGTTCTCTTACCTTTCTATTGTTCCTGCAGACTGTCCTCCCCTGCTGTTCCTGCGGACTGTCCTTCCCCCTGCTGTTGTATTACCTTTCTAATGTTCCTGCAGACTGTCCTACCCCCTGCTGTTCCTGCAGACTGTCCTTCCCCCTTCTGTTGTATTACCTTTCTAATGTTCCTGCAGACTGTCCCCCCCTGCTGTTCTATTACATTCATTGTTCCTGCAGACTGTCCTCCCCCTGCTGTTCTATTAACTTTATTTTCTTCCTGAAGCCTGTCCTCCCCCTGCTGTTCCTGCAGACTGCCCCCCTGCTGTCACATTACCTTTCAATTGTTCCTGCAGACTGTCCTCCCCCTGCTGGTATATTAACTTCATTGTTCCTGCAGACTGTCCTCCCCCTGCTGTTATATTACCTTCATTGTTCCTGCAGACCGTCCTCCCCCTGCTGTTATATTACCTTCATTGTTCCTGCAGACTGTCCTCCTCCCTGCTGTTCTATTACCTTTTATTGTTCATGCAGACTGTCCCCCCCTGCTGTTCTATTAACTTCATTGTTCCTGCAGACTGTCCTCCCCCTGCTGTTCTACTAACTTTATATTCTTCCTGCAGCCTGTCCTCCCCCTGCTGTTCCTGCAGACTGTCCCCCCTGCTGTTACATTACCTTTCAATTGTTCCTGCAGACTGTCCTCCCCTTGCTGTTCTATTACCTTTCTATTGTTCCTGCAGACTGTCTTCCCCCTGCTGTTCCTGCAGACTGTCACCCCTGCTGTTCTACTACCTTTCTATTGTTCCTGCAGACTGTCTTCCCCCTGCTGTTCCTGCAGACTCTCCTCCCCTTGCTGTTCTATTACCTTTCTATTGTTCCTGCAGACTGTCTTCCCCCTGCTGTTCCTGCAGACTGTCCTTCCCCCTGCTGCTATATTACCTTTCTATTGTTCCTGCAGACTGTACTCCGCTTGCTGTTCTCTTACCCTTCTATTGTTCCTGCAGACTGTCCTCCGCCCTGCTGTTGTATTATCTTCATTGTTCCTGCAGACTGTCCTCCCCCTGCTGTTCTCTTACCTTTCTATTGTTCCTGCAGACTGTCCTCCCCTGCTGTTCCTGCAGACTGTCATTCCCCCTGCTGTTGTATTACCTTTCTAATGTTCCTGCAGACTGTCCTACCCCCTGCTGTTCCTGCAGATTGTCCTTCCCCCTTCTGTTGTATTACCTTTCTATTGTTCCTGCAGACTGTACTCCCCTTGCTGTTCTCTTACCCTTCTATTGTTCCTGCAGACTGTCCTCCCCCCTGCTGTTGTATTACCTTCATTGTTCCTGCAGACTGTCCTCCCCCTGCTGTTCCTGCAGACTGTCCTTCCCCCTGCTGTTATATTACCTTTCAATTGTTCCTGCAGACTGTCCTCCCCCTGCTGTTCTACTAACTTTATATTCTTCCTGCAGCCTGTCCTGCCCCTGCTGTTCCTGCAGACTGCTCCCCTGCTGTTACATTACCTTTCAATTGTTCCTGCAGACTGTCCTCCCCCTGCTGTTGTATTACCTTCATTGTTCCTGCAGACTATCCTCCCCCCTGCTGTTCTATAACCTTCATTGTTCCTGCAGACTGTCCTCCCCCTGCTGTTCAACTACCTTCATTGTTCCTGCAGACTGTCCTCCTCCTGCTGTTCTCTTGCCTTTCTATTGTTCCTGTAGACTGTCCTCCCCTTGCTGTTCTATTCCCTTTCTATTGTTCCTGCAGACTGTCATTCCCTTGCTGTTCTATTACCTTTCTATTGTTCTTGCAGACTGTCCTCCCCCTGCTGTTCCTGCAGACTGTCCTTCCCCCTGCTGCTATATTGCCTTTCTATTGTTCCTGCAGACTGCCCTCCCCCTGCTGTTCTATTACCTTTCTATTGTTCCTGCAGACTGTCCTCCCCCTGCTGTTCTCTTACCTTTCTATTGTTCCTGCAGACTGTCCTCCCCTGCTGTTCCTGCGGACTGTCCTTCCCCCTGCTGTTGTATTACCTTTCTAATGTTCCTGCAGACTGTCCTACCCCCTGCTGTTCCTGCAGACTGTCCTTCCCCCTTCTGTTGTATTACCTTTCTAATGTTCCTGCAGACTGTCCCCCCCTGCTGTTCTATTACATTCATTGTTCCTGCAGACTGTCCTCCCCCTGCTGTTCTATTAACTTTATTTTCTTCCTGAAGCCTGTCCTCCCCCTGCTGTTCCTGCAGACTGCCCCCCTGCTGTCACATTACCTTTCAATTGTTCCTGCAGACTGTCCTCCCCCTGCTGGTATATTACCTTCATTGTTCCTGCAGACTGTCCTCCCCCTGCTGTTATATTACCTTCATTGTTCCTGCAGACCGTCCTCCCCCTGCTGTTATATTACCTTCATTGTTCCTGCAGACTGTCCTCCTCCCTGCTGTTCTATTACCTTTTATTGTTCATGCAGACTGTCCCCCCCTGCTGTTCTATTAACTTCATTGTTCCTGCAGACTGTCCTCCCCCTGCTGTTCCTGCAGACTGTCCCCCCTGCTGTTACATTACCTTTCAATTGTTCCTGCAGACTGTCCTCCCCTTGCTGTTCTATTACCTTTCTATTGTTCCTGCAGACTGTCTTCCCCCTGCTGTTCCTGCAGACTGTCACCCCTGCTGTTCTACTACCTTTCTATTGTTCCTGCAGACTGTCTTCCCCCTGCATTTCCTGCAGACTCTCCTCCCCTTGCTGTTCTATTACCTTTCTATTGTTCCTGCAGACTGTCTTCCCCCTGCTGTTCCTGCAGACTGTCCTTCCCCCTGCTGCTATATTACCTTTCTATTGTTCCTGCAGACTGTACTCCGCTTGCTGTTCTCTTACCCTTCTATTGTTCCTGCAGACTGTCCTCCGCCCTGCTGTTGTATTATCTTCATTGTTCCTGCAGACTGTCCTCCCCCTGCTGTTCTCTTACCTTTCTATTGTTCCTGCAGACTGTCCTCCCCTGCTGTTCCTGCAGACTGTCATTCCCCCTGCTGTTGTATTACCTTTCTAATGTTCCTGCAGACTGTCCTACCCCCTGCTGTTCCTGCAGATTGTCCTTCCCCCTTCTGTTGTATTACCTTCATTGTTCCTGCAGACTGTCCTCCCCCTGCTGTTCCTGCAGACTGTCCTTCCCCCTGCTGTTATATTACCTTTCAATTGTTCCTGCAGACTGTCCTCCCCCTGCTGTTCTACTAACTTTATATTCTTCCTGCAGCCTGTCCTGCCCCTGCTGTTCCTGCAGACTGCTCCCCTGCTGTTACATTACCTTTCAATTGTTCCTGCAGACTGTCCTCCCCTTGCTGTTCTACTACCTTTCTATTGTTCCTGCAGACTGTCCTCCCCTTGCTGTTCTATTACCTTTCTATTGTTCCTGCAGACTGTCTTCCCCCTGCTGTTCCTGCAGACTGTCCTCCCCTGCTGTTCTACTACCTTTCTATTGTTCCTGCAGACTGTCCTCCCCTTGCTGTTCTATTACCTTTCTATTGTTCCTGCAGACTTTCCTCCCCCTGCTGTTATATTACCTTCATTGTTCCTGCAGACTGTCCTCCCCTGCTGTTCCTGCGGACTGTCCTTCCCCCTGCTGTTGTATTACCTTTCTAATGTTCCTGCAGACTGCCCTCCCCCTGCTGTTCTATTACCTTTCTATTGTTCCTGCAGACTGTCCTCCCCCTGCTGTTCTCTTACCTTTCTATTGTTCCTGCAGACTGTCCTCCCCTGCTGTTCCTGCGGACTGTCCTTCCCCCTGCTGTTGTATTACCTTTCTAATGTTCCTGCAGACTGTCCTACCCCCTGCTGTTCCTGCAGACTGTCCTTCCCCCTTCTGTTGTATTACCTTTCTAATGTTCCTGCAGACTGTCCCCCCCTGCTGTTCTATTACATTCATTGTTCCTGCAGACTGTCCTCCCCCTGCTGTTCTATTAACTTTATTTTCTTCCTGAAGCCTGTCCTCCCCCTGCTGTTCCTGCAGACTGCCCCCCTGCTGTCACATTACCTTTCAATTGTTCCTGCAGACTGTCCTCCCCCTGCTGGTATATTACCTTCATTGTTCCTGCAGACTGTCCTCCCCCTGCTGTTATATTACCTTCATTGTTCCTGCAGACCGTCCTCCCCCTGCTGTTATATTACCTTCATTGTTCCTGCAGACTGTCCTCCTCCCTGCTGTTCTATTACCTTTTATTGTTCATGCAGACTGTCCCCCCCTGCTGTTCTATTAACTTCATTGTTCCTGCAGACTGTCCTCCCCCTGCTGTTCTACTAACTTTATATTCTTCCTGCAGCCTGTCCTCCCCCTGCTGTTCCTGCAGACTGTCCCCCCTGCTGTTACATTACCTTTCAATTGTTCCTGCAGACTGTCCTCCCCTTGCTGTTCTATTACCTTTCTATTGTTCCTGCAGACTGTCTTCCCCCTGCTGTTCCTGCAGACTGTCACCCCTGCTGTTCTACTACCTTTCTATTGTTCCTGCAGACTGTCTTCCCCCTGCTGTTCCTGCAGACTCTCCTCCCCTTGCTGTTCTATTACCTTTCTATTGTTCCTGCAGACTGTCTTCCCCCTGCTGTTCCTGCAGACTGTCCTTCCCCCTGCTGCTATATTACCTTTCTATTGTTCCTGCAGACTGTACTCCGCTTGCTGTTCTCTTACCCTTCTATTGTTCCTGCAGACTGTCCTCCGCCCTGCTGTTGTATTATCTTCATTGTTCCTGCAGACTGTCCTCCCCCTGCTGTTCTCTTACCTTTCTATTGTTCCTGCAGACTGTCCTCCCCTGCTGTTCCTGCAGACTGTCATTCCCCCTGCTGTTGTATTACCTTTCTAATGTTCCTGCAGACTGTCCTACCCCCTGCTGTTCCTGCAGATTGTCCTTCCCCCTTCTGTTGTATTACCTTCATTGTTCCTGCAGACTGTCCTCCCCCTGCTGTTCCTGCAGACTGTCCTTCCCCCTGCTGTTATATTACCTTTCAATTGTTCCTGCAGACTGTCCTCCCCCTGCTGTTCTACTAACTTTATATTCTTCCTGCAGCCTGTCCTGCCCCTGCTGTTCCTGCAGACTGCTCCCCTGCTGTTACATTACCTTTCAATTGTTCCTGCAGACTGTCCTCCCCTTGCTGTTCTACTACCTTTCTATTGTTCCTGCAGACTGTCCTCCCCTTGCTGTTCTATTACCTTTCTATTGTTCCTGCAGACTGTCTTCCCCCTGCTGTTCCTGCAGACTGTCCTCCCCTGCTGTTCTACTACCTTTCTATTGTTCCTGCAGACTGTCCTCCCCTTGCTGTTCTATTACCTTTCTATTGTTCCTGCAGACTTTCCTCCCCCTGCTGTTATATTACCTTCATTGTTCCTGCAGACTGTCCTCCCCCCTGCTGTTATATTACCTTCATTGTTCCTGCAGACTGTCCTCCCCCTGCTGTTATATTACCTGCATTGTTCCTGCAGACGGTCCTCCCCCTGCTGGTATATTACCTTCATTGTTCCTGCAGACCGTCCTCCCCCTGCTGTTATATTACCTTCATTGTTCCTGCAGACTGTCCTCCCCCCTGCATTTCTATTACCTTCATTGTTCCTGCAGACTGTCCTCCCCCTGCTGTTATATTGCCTTCATTGTTCCTGCAGACTGTCCCCCCCTGCTGTTATATTGCCTTCATTGTTCCTGCAGACTGTCCTCCCCCTGCTGTTATATTGCCTTCATTGTTCCTGCAGACTGTCCTCCCCCTGCTGTTGTATTACCTTCATTGTTCCTGCAGACTGTCCTCCCCCTGCTGTTATATTACCTTCATTGTTCCTGCAGACTGTCCTCCCCTTGCTGTTTTATTACCTTCATTGTTCCTGCAGACTGTCCTCCCCCTGCTGTTGTATTACCTTCATTGTTCCTGCAGACTGTCCTCCCCCTGCTGTTCTATTAACTTTATTTTCTTCCTGAAGCCTGTCCTCCCCCTGCTGTTCCTGCAGACTGCCCCCCTGCTGTCACATTACCTTTCAATTGTTCCTGCAGACTGTCCTCCCCCTGCTGGTATATTACCTTCATTGTTCCTGCAGACTGTCCTCCCCCTGCTGTTATATTACCTTCATTGTTCCTGCAGACCGTCCTCCCCCTGCTGTTATATTACCTTCATTGTTCCTGCAGACTGTCCTCCTCCCTGCTGTTCTATTACCTTTTATTGTTCCTGCAGACTGTCCTCCCCCTGCTGTTATATTGCCTTCATTGTTCCTGCAGACTGTCCTCCCCCTGCTGTTATATTACCTTCATTGTTCCTGCAGACTGTCCTCCCCCTGCTGTTATATTACCTGCATTGTTCCTGCAGACTGTCCTCCCCCTGCTGGTATATTACCTTCATTGTTCCTGCAGACTGTCCTCCCCTTGCTGTTCTATTACCTTTCTATTGTTCCTGCAGACTGTCCTCCCCCTGCTGTTCCTGCAGACTGTCCTCCCCCTGCTGTTCTACTAACTTTATATTCTTCCTGCAGCCTGTCCTCCCCCTGCTGTTCCTGCAGACTGTCCCCCCTGCTGTTACATTACCTTTCAATTGTTCCTGCAGACTGTCCTCCCCTTGCTGTTCTATTACCTTTCTATTGTTCCTGCAGACTGTCTTCCCCCTGCTGTTCCTGCAGACTGTCCCCCCTGCTGTTCTACTACCTTTCTATTGTTCCTGCAGACTGTCTTCCCCCTGCTGTTCCTGCAGACTCTCCTCCCCTTGCTGTTCTATTACCTTTCTATTGTTCCTGCAGACTGTCTTCCCCCTGCTGTTCCTGCAGACTGTCCTTCCCCCTGCTGCTATATTACCTTTCTATTGTTCCTGCAGACTGTACTCCGCTTGCTGTTCTCTTACCCTTCTATTGTTCCTGCAGACTGTCCTCCGCCCTGCTGTTGTATTATCTTCATTGTTCCTGCAGACTGTCCTCCCCCTGCTGTTCTCTTACCTTTCTATTGTTCCTGCAGACTGTCCTCCCCTGCTGTTCCTGCAGACTGTCATTCCCCCTGCTGTTGCATTACCTTTCTAATGTTCCTGCAGACTGTCCTACCCCCTGCTGTTCCTGCAGATTGTCCTTCCCCCTTCTGTTGTATTACCTTTCTATTGTTCCTGCAGACTGTACTCCCCTTGCTGTTCTCTTACCCTTCTATTGTTCCTGCAGACTGTCCTCCCCCTGCTGTTCCTGCAGACTGTCCTTCCCCCTGCTGTTATATTACCTTTCAATTGTTCCTGCAGACTGTCCTCCCCCTGCTGTTCTATTAACTTTATTTTCTTCCTGAAGCCTGTCCTCCCCCTGCTGTTCCTGCAGACTGCCCCCCTGCTGTCACATTACCTTTCAATTGTTCCTGCAGACTGTCCTCCCCCTGCTGGTATATTACCTTCATTGTTCCTGCAGACTGTCCTCCCCCTGCTGTTATATTACCTTCATTGTTCCTGCAGACCGTCCTCCCCCTGCTGTTATATTACCTTCATTGTTCCTGCAGACTGTCCTCCTCCCTGCTGTTCTATTACCTTTTATTGTTCCTGCAGACTGTCCTCCCCCTGCTGGTATATTACCTTCATTGTTCCTGCAGACTGTCCTCCCCTTGCTGTTCTATTACCTTTCTATTGTTCCTGCAGACTGTCCTCCCCCTGCTGTTCCTGCAGACTGTCCTCCCCCTGCTGTTTTATTACTTTTCTATTGTTCCTGCAGACTATACTCCCCCTGCTGTTCTATTACCTTTATATTGTTCCTGCAGACTGTCCTCCCCTGCTGTTATATTACCTTCATTGTTCCTGCAGACTGTCCTCCCCTGCTGTTATATTACCTTCATTGTTCCTGCAGACTGTCCTCCCCCTGCTGTTATATTACCTTCATTGTTCATGCAGACTGTCCCCCCCTGCTGTTCTATTAACTTCATTGTTCCTGCAGACTGTCCTCCCCCTGCTGTTCTACTAACTTTATATTCTTCCTGCAGCCTGTCCTCCCCCTGCTGTTCCTGCAGACTGTCCCCCCTGCTGTTACATTACCTTTCAATTGTTCCTGCAGACTGTCCTCCCCTTGCTGTTCTATTACCTTTCTATTGTTCCTGCAGACTGTCTTCCCCCTGCTGTTCCTGCAGACTGTCCCCCCTGCTGTTCTACTACCTTTCTATTGTTCCTGCAGACTGTCTTCCCCCTGCTGTTCCTGCAGACTCTCCTCCCCTTGCTGTTCTATTACCTTTCTATTGTTCCTGCAGACTGTCTTCCCCCTGCTGTTCCTGCAGACTGTCCTTCCCCCTGCTGCTATATTACCTTTCTATTGTTCCTGCAGACTGTACTCCGCTTGCTGTTCTCTTACCCTTCTATTGTTCCTGCAGACTGTCCTCCGCCCTGCTGTTGTATTATCTTCATTGTTCCTGCAGACTGTCCTCCCCCTGCTGTTCTCTTACCTTTCTATTGTTCCTGCAGACTGTCCTCCCCTGCTGTTCCTGCAGACTGTCATTCCCCCTGCTGTTGTATTACCTTTCTAATGTTCCTGCAGACTGTCCTACCCCCTGCTGTTCCTGCAGATTGTCCTTCCCCCTTCTGTTGTATTACCTTTCTATTGTTCCTGCAGACTGTACTCCCCTTGCTGTTCTCTTACCCTTCTATTGTTCCTGCAGACTGTCCTCCCCCTGCTGTTCCTGCAGACTGTCCTTCCCCCTGCTGTTATATTACCTTTCAATTGTTCCTGCAGACTGTCCTCCCCCTGCTGTTCTACTAACTTTATATTCTTCCTGCAGCCTGTCCTGCCCCTGCTGTTCCTGCAGACTGCTCCCCTGCTGTTACATTACCTTTCAATTGTTCCTGCAGACTGTCCTCCCCTTGCTGTTCTATTACCTTTCTATTGTTCCTGCAGACTGTCTTCCCCCTGCTGTTCCTGCAGACTGTCCTCCCCTGCTGTTCTACTACCTTTCTATTGTTCCTGCAGACTGTCCTCCCCTTGCTGTTCTATTACCTTTCTATTGTTCCTGCAGACTTTCCTCCCCCTGCTGTTATATTACCTTCATTGTTCCTGCAGACTGTCCTCCCCCCTGCTGTTATATTACCTTCATTGTTCCTGCAGACTGTCCTCCCCCTGCTGTTATATTACCTGCATTGTTCCTGCAGACGGTCCTCCCCCTGCTGGTATATTACCTTCATTGTTCCTGCAGACCGTCCTCCCCCTGCTGTTATATTACCTTCATTGTTCCTGCAGACTGTCCTCCCCCCTGCATTTCTATTACCTTCATTGTTCCTGCAGACTGTCCTCCCCCTGCTGTTATATTGCCTTCATTGTTCCTGCAGACTGTCCCCCCCTGCTGTTATATTGCCTTCATTGTTCCTGCAGACTGTCCTCCCCCTGCTGTTATATTGCCTTCATTGTTCCTGCAGACTGTCCTCCCCCTGCTGTTGTATTACCTTCATTGTTCCTGCAGAATGTCCTCCCCCTGCTGTTATATTACCTTCATTGTTCCTGCAGACTGTCCTCCCCTTGCTGTTTTATTACCTTCATTGTTCCTGCAGACTGTCCTCCCCCTGCTGTTGTATTACCTTCATTGTTCCTGCAGACTGTCCTCCCCCTGCTGTTCTATTAACTTTATTTTCTTCCTGAAGCCTGTCCTCCCCCTGCTGTTCCTGCAGACTGCCCCCCTGCTGTCACATTACCTTTTAATTGTTCCTGCAGACTGTCCTCCCCCTGCTGGTATATTACCTTCATTGTTCCTGCAGACCGTCCTCCCCCTGCTGTTATATTACCTTCATTGTTCCTGCAGACTGTCCTCCTCCCTGCTGTTCTATTACCTTTTATTGTTCCTGCAGACTGTCCTCCCCCTGCTGTTATATTGCCTTCATTGTTCCTGCAGACTGTCCTCCCCCTGCTGTTATATTACCTTCATTGTTCCTGCAGACTGTCCTCCCCCTGCTGTTATATTACCTGCATTGTTCCTGCAGACTGTCCTCCCCCTGCTGGTATATTACCTTCATTGTTCCTGCAGACTGTCCTCCCCTTGCTGTTCTATTACCTTTCTATTGTTCCTGCAGACTGTCCTCCCCCTGCTGTTCCTGCAGACTGTCCTCCCCCTGCTGTTTTATTACTTTTCTATTGTTCCTGCAGACTATACTCCCCCTGCTGTTCTATTACCTTTCTATTGTTCCTGCAGACTGTCCTCCCCTGCTGTTATATTACCTTCATTGTTCCTGCAGACTGTCCTCCCCTGCTGTTATATTACCTTCATTGTTCCTGCAGACTGTCCTCCCCCTGCTGTTATATTACCTTCATTGTTCATGCAGACTGTCCCCCCCTGCTGTTCTATTAACTTCATTGTTCCTGCAGACTGTCCTCCCCCTGCTGTTCTACTAACTTTATATTCTTCCTGCAGCCTGTCCTCCCCCTGCTGTTCCTGCAGACTGTCCCCCCTGCTGTTACATTACCTTTCAATTGTTCCTGCAGACTGTCCTCCCCTTGCTGTTCTATTACCTTTCTATTGTTCCTGCAGACTGTCTTCCCCCTGCTGTTCCTGCAGACTGTCCCCCCTGCTGTTCTACTACCTTTCTATTGTTCCTGCAGACTGTCTTCCCCCTGCTGTTCCTGCAGACTCTCCTCCTCTTGCGGTTCTATTACCTTTCTATTGTTCCTGCAGACTGTCTTCCCCCTGCTGTTCCTGCAGACTGTCCTTCCCCCTGCTGCTATATTACCTTTCTATTGTTCCTGCAGACTGTACTCCGCTTGCTGTTCTCTTACCCTTCTATTGTTCCTGCAGACTGTCCTCCGCCCTGCTGTTGTATTATCTTCATTGTTCCTGCAGACTGTCCTCCCCCTGCTGTTCTCTTACCTTTCTATTGTTCCTGCAGACTGTCCTCCCCTGCTGTTCCTGCAGACTGTCATTCCCCCTGCTGTTGTATTACCTTTCTAATGTTCCTGCAGACTGTCCTACCCCCTGCTGTTCCTGCAGATTGTCCTTCCCCCTTCTGTTGTATTACCTTTCTATTGTTCCTGCAGACTGTACTCCCCTTGCTGTTCTCTTACCCTTCTATTGTTCCTGCAGACTGTCCTCCCCCTGCTGTTCCTGCAGACTGTCCTTCCCCCTGCTGTTATATTACCTTTCAATTGTTCCTGCAGACTGTCCTCCCCCTGCTGTTCTACTAACTTTATATTCTTCCTGCAGCCTGTCCTGCCCCTGCTGTTCCTGCAGACTGCTCCCCTGCTGTTACATTACCTTTCAATTGTTCCTGCAGACTGTCCTCCCCTTGCTGTTCTATTACCTTTCTATTGTTCCTGCAGACTGTCTTCCCCCTGCTGTTCCTGCAGACTCTCCTCCCCTGCTGTTCTACTACCTTTCTATTGTTCCTGCAGACTGTCCTCCCCTTGCTGTTCTATTACCTTTCTATTGTTCCTGCAGACTTTCCTCCCCCTGCTGTTATATTACCTTCATTGTTCCTGCAGACTGTCCTCCCCCCTGCTGTTATATTACCTTCATTGTTCCTGCAGACTGTCCTCCCCCTGCTGTTATATTACCTGCATTGTTCCTGCAGACGGTCCTCCCCCTGCTGGTATATTACCTTCATTGTTCCTGCAGACCGTCCTCCCCCTGCTGTTATATTACCTTCATTGTTCCTGCAGACTGTCCTCCCCCCTGCATTTCTATTACCTTCATTGTTCCTGCAGACTGTCCTCCCCCTGCTGTTATATTGCCTTCATTGTTCCTGCAGACTGTCCCCCCCTGCTGGTATATTACCTTCATTGTTCCTGCAGACTGTCCTCCCCCTGCTGTTATATTACCTTCATTGTTCCTGCAGACTGTCCTCCCCCTGCATTTCTATTACCTTCATTGTTCCTGCAGACTGTCCTCCCCCTGCTGTTATACTGCCTTCATTGTTCCTGCAGACTGTCCCCCCCTGCTGTTATATTGCCTTCATTGTTCCTGCAGACTGTCCTCCCCCTGCTGTTATATTGCCTTCATTGTTCCTGCAGACTGTCCTCCCCCTGCTGTTGTATTACCTTTCTAATGTTCCTGCAGACTGTCCTACCCCCTGCTGTTCCTGCAGATTGTCCTTCCCCCTTCTGTTGTATTACCTTTCTATTGTTCCTGCAGACTGTACTCCCCTTGCTGTTCTCTTACCCTTCTATTGTTCCTGCAGACTGTCCTCCCCCTGCTGTTCCTGCAGACTGTCCTTCCCCCTGCTGTTATATTACCTTTCAATTGTTCCTGCAGACTGTCCTCCCCCTGCTGTTCTACTAACTTTATATTCTTCCTGCAGCCTGTCCTGCCCCTGCTGTTCCTGCAGACTGCTCCCCTGCTGTTACATTACCTTTCAATTGTTCCTGCAGACTGTCCTCCCCTTGCTGTTCTATTACCTTTCTATTGTTCCTGCAGACTGTCTTCCCCCTGCTGTTCCTGCAGACTCTCCTCCCCTGCTGTTCTACTACCTTTCTATTGTTCCTGCAGACTGTCCTCCCCTTGCTGTTCTATTACCTTTCTATTGTTCCTGCAGACTTTCCTCCCCCTGCTGTTATATTACCTTCATTGTTCCTGCAGACTGTCCTCCCCCCTGCTGTTATATTACCTTCATTGTTCCTGCAGACTGTCCTCCCCCTGCTGTTATATTACCTGCATTGTTCCTGCAGACGGTCCTCCCCCTGCTGGTATATTACCTTCATTGTTCCTGCAGACCGTCCTCCCCCTGCTGTTATATTACCTTCATTGTTCCTGCAGACTGTCCTCCCCCCTGCATTTCTATTACCTTCATTGTTCCTGCAGACTGTCCTCCCCCTGCTGTTATATTGCCTTCATTGTTCCTGCAGACTGTCCCCCCCTGCTGGTATATTACCTTCATTGTTCCTGCAGACTGTCCTCCCCCCTGCATTTCTATTACCTTCATTGTTCCTGCAGACTGTCCTCCCCCTGCTGTTATATTGCCTTCATTGTTCCTGCAGACTGTCCCCCCCTGCTGTTATATTGCCTTCATTGTTCCTGCAGACTGTCCTCCCCCTGCTGTTATATTGCCTTCATTGTTCCTGCAGACTGTCCTCCCCCTGCTGTTGTATTACCTTCATTGATCCTGCAGACTGTCCTCCCCCTGCTGTTATATTACCTTCATTGTTCCTGCAGACTGTCCTCCCCTTGCTGTTTTATTACCTTCATTGTTCCTGCAGACTGTCCTCCCCCTGCTGTTGTATTACCTTCATTGTTCCTGCAGACTGTCCTCCCCCTGCTGTTCTATTAACTTTATTTTCTTCCTGAAGCCTGTCCTCCCCCTGCTGTTCCTGCAGACTGCCCCCCTGCTGTCACATTACCTTTCAATTGTTCCTGCAGACTGTCCTCCCCCTGCTGGTATATTACCTTCATTGTTCCTGCAGACCGTCCTCCCCCTGCTGTTATATTACCTTCATTGTTCCTGCAGACTGTCCTCCTCCCTGCTGTTCTATTACCTTTTATTGTTCCTGCAGACTGTCCTCCCCCTGCTGTTATATTGCCTTCATTGTTCCTGCAGACTGTCCTCCCCCTGCTGTTATATTACCTTCATTGTTCCTGCAGACTGTCCTCCCCCTGCTGTTATATTACCTGCATTGTTCCTGCAGACTGTCCTCCCCCTGCTGGTATATTACCTTCATTGTTCCTGCAGACTGTCCTCCCCTTGCTGTTCTATTACCTTTCTATTGTTCCTGCAGACTGTCCTCCCCCTGCTGTTCCTGCAGACTGTCCTCCCCCTGCTGTTTTATTACTTTTCTATTGTTCCTGCAGACTATACTCCCCCTGCTGTTCTATTACCTTTCTATTGTTCCTGCAGACTGTCCTCCCCTGCTGTTATATTACCTTCATTGTTCCTGCAGACTGTCCTCCCCTGCTGTTATATTACCTTCATTGTTCCTGCAGACTGTCCTCCCCCTGCTGTTATATTACCTTCATTGTTCATGCAGACTGTCCCCCCCTGCTGTTCTATTAACTTCATTGTTCCTGCAGACTGTCCTCCCCCTGCTGTTCTACTAACTTTATATTCTTCCTGCAGCCTGTCCTCCCCCTGCTGTTCCTGCAGACTGTCCCCCCTGCTGTTACATTACCTTTCAATTGTTCCTGCAGACTGTCCTCCCCTTGCTGTTCTATTACCTTTCTATTGTTCCTGCAGACTGTCTTCCCCCTGCTGTTCCTGCAGACTGTCCCCCCTGCTGTTCTACTACCTTTCTATTGTTCCTGCAGACTGTCTTCCCCCTGCTGTTCCTGCAGACTCTCCTCCCCTTGCTGTTCTATTACCTTTCTATTGTTCCTGCAGACTGTCTTCCCCCTGCTGTTCCTGCAGACTGTCCTTCCCCCTGCTGCTATATTACCTTTCTATTGTTCCTGCAGACTGTACTCCGCTTGCTGTTCTCTTACCCTTCTATTGTTCCTGCAGACTGTCCTCCGCCCTGCTGTTGTATTATCTTCATTGTTCCTGCAGACTGTCCTCCCCCTGCTGTTCTCTTACCTTTCTATTGTTCCTGCAGACTGTCCTCCCCTGCTGTTCCTGCAGACTGTCATTCCCCCTGCTGTTGTATTACCTTTCTAATGTTCCTGCAGACTGTCCTACCCCCTGCTGTTCCTGCAGATTGTCCTTCCCCCTTCTGTTGTATTACCTTTCTATTGTTCCTGCAGACTGTACTCCCCTTGCTGTTCTCTTACCCTTCTATTGTTCCTGCAGACTGTCCTCCCCCTGCTGTTCCTGCAGACTGTCCTTCCCCCTGCTGTTATATTACCTTTCAATTGTTCCTGCAGACTGTCCTCCCCCTGCTGTTCTACAAACTTTATATTCTTCCTGCAGCCTGTCCTGCCCCTGCTGTTCCTGCAGACTGCTCCCCTGCTGTTACATTACCTTTCAATTGTTCCTGCAGACTGTCCTCCCCTTGCTGTTCTATTACCTTTCTATTGTTCCTGCAGACTGTCTTCCCCCTGCTGTTCCTGCAGACTCTCCTCCCCTGCTGTTCTACTACCTTTCTATTGTTCCTGCAGACTGTCCTCCCCTTGCTGTTCTATTACCTTTCTATTGTTCCTGCAGACTTTCCTCCCCCTGCTGTTATATTACCTTCATTGTTCCTGCAGACTGTCCTCCCCCCTGCTGTTATATTACCTTCATTGTTCCTGCAGACTGTCCTCCCCCTGCTGTTATATTACCTGCATTGTTCCTGCAGACGGTCCTCCCCCTGCTGGTATATTACCTTCATTGTTCCTGCAGACCGTCCTCCCCCTGCTGTTATATTACCTTCATTGTTCCTGCAGACTGTCCTCCCCCCTGCATTTCTATTACCTTCATTGTTCCTGCAGACTGTCCTCCCCCTGCTGTTATATTGCCTTCATTGTTCCTGCAGACTGTCCCCCCCTGCTGGTATATTACCTTCATTGTTCCTGCAGACTGTCCTCCCCCTGCTGTTATATTACCTTCATTGTTCCTGCAGACTGTCCTCCCCCTGCATTTCTATTACCTTCATTGTTCCTGCAGACTGTCCTCCCCCTGCTGTTATACTGCCTTCATTGTTCCTGCAGACTGTCCCCCCCTGCTGTTATATTGCCTTCATTGTTCCTGCAGACTGTCCTCCCCCTGCTGTTATATTGCCTTCATTGTTCCTGCAGACTGTCCTCCCCCTGCTGTTGTATTACCTTTCTAATGTTCCTGCAGACTGTCCTACCCCCTGCTGTTCCTGCAGATTGTCCTTCCCCCTTCTGTTGTATTACCTTTCTATTGTTCCTGCAGACTGTACTCCCCTTGCTGTTCTCTTACTCTTCTATTGTTCCTGCAGACTGTCCTCCCCCTGCTGTTCCTGCAGACTGTCCTTCCCCCTGCTGTTATATTACCTTTCAATTGTTCCTGCAGACTGTCCTCCCCCTGCTGTTCTACTAACTTTATATTCTTCCTGCAGCCTGTCCTGCCCCTGCTGTTCCTGCAGACTGCTCCCCTGCTGTTACATTACCTTTCAATTGTTCCTGCAGACTGTCCTCCCCTTGCTGTTCTATTACCTTTCTATTGTTCCTGCAGACTGTCTTCCCCCTGCTGTTCCTGCAGACTCTCCTCCCCTGCTGTTCTACTACCTTTCTATTGTTCCTGCAGACTGTCCTCCCCTTGCTGTTCTATTACCTTTCTATTGTTCCTGCAGACTTTCCTCCCCCTGCTGTTATATTACCTTCATTGTTCCTGCAGACTGTCCTCCCCCCTGCTGTTATATTACCTTCATTGTTCCTGCAGACTGTCCTCCCCCTGCTGTTATATTACCTGCATTGTTCCTGCAGACGGTCCTCCCCCTGCTGGTATATTACCTTCATTGTTCCTGCAGACCGTCCTCCCCCTGCTGTTATATTACCTTCATTGTTCCTGCAGACTGTCCTCCCCCCTGCATTTCTATTACCTTCATTGTTCCTGCAGACTGTCCTCCCCCTGCTGTTATATTGCCTTCATTGTTCCTGCAGACTGTCCCCCCCTGCTGGTATATTACCTTCATTGTTCCTGCAGACTGTCCTCCCCCTGCTGTTATATTACCTTCATTGTTCCTGCAGACTGTCCTCCCCCCTGCATTTCTATTACCTTCATTGTTCCTGCAGACTGTCCTCCCCCTGCTGTTATACTGCCTTCATTGTTCCTGCAGACTGTCCCCCCCTGCTGTTATATTGCCTTCATTGTTCCTGCAGACTGTCCTCCCCCTGCTGTTATATTGCCTTCATTGTTCCTGCAGACTGTCCTCCCCCTGCTGTTGTATTACCTTCATTGTTCCTGCAGACTGTCCTCCCCCTGCTGTTATATTACCTTCATTGTTCCTGCAGAGTGTCCTCCCCTTGCTGTTATATTACCTTCATTGTTCCTGCAGACTGTCCTCCCCCTGCTGTTATATTACCTGCATTGTTCCTGCAGACTGCTCCCCTGCTGTTACATTACCTTTCAATTGTTCCTGCAGACTGTCCTCCCCTTGCTGTTCTATTACCTTTCTATTGTTCCTGCAGACTGTCTTCCCCCTGCTGTTCCTGCAGACTGTCCTCCCCTGCTGTTCTACTACCTTTCTATTGTTCCTGCAGACTGTCCTCCCCTTGCTGTTCTATTACCTTTCTATTGTTCCTGCAGACTTTCCTCCCCCTGCTGTTATATTACCTTCATTGTTCCTGCAGACTGTCCTCCCCCCTGCTGTTATATTACCTTCATTGTTCCTGCAGACTGTCCTCCCCCTGCTGTTATATTACCTGCATTGTTCCTGCAGACGGTCCTCCCCCTGCTGGTATATTACCTTCATTGTTCCTGCAGACCGTCCTCCCCCTGCTGTTATATTACCTTCATTGTTCCTGCAGACTGTCCTCCCCCCTGCATTTCTATTACCTTCATTGTTCCTGCAGACTGTCCTCCCCCTGCTGTTATATTGCCTTCATTGTTCCTGCAGACTGTCCCCCCCTGCTGTTATATTGCCTTCATTGTTCCTGCAGACTGTCCTCCCCCTGCTGTTATATTGCCTTCATTGTTCCTGCAGACTGTCCTCCCCCTGCTGTTGTATTACCTTCATTGTTCCTGCAGACTGTCCTCCCCCTGCTGTTATATTACCTTCATTGTTCCTGCAGACTGTCCTCCCCTTGCTGTTTTATTACCTTCATTGTTCCTGCAGACTGTCCTCCCCCTGCTGTTGTATTACCTTCATTGTTCCTGCAGACTGTCCTCCCCCTGCTGTTCTATTAACTTTATTTTCTTCCTGAAGCCTGTCCTCCCCCTGCTGTTCCTGCAGACTGCCCCCCTGCTGTCACATTACCTTTCAATTGTTCCTGCAGACTGTCCTCCCCCTGCTGGTATATTACCTTCATTGTTCCTGCAGACCGTCCTCCCCCTGCTGTTATATTACCTTCATTGTTCCTGCAGACTGTCCTCCTCCCTGCTGTTCTATTACCTTTTATTGTTCCTGCAGACTGTCCTCCCCCTGCTGTTATATTGCCTTCATTGTTCCTGCAGACTGTCCTCCCCCTGCTGTTATATTACCTTCATTGTTCCTGCAGACTGTCCTCCCCCTGCTGTTATATTACCTGCATTGTTCCTGCAGACTGTCCTCCCCCTGCTGGTATATTACCTTCATTGTTCCTGCAGACTGTCCTCCCCTTGCTGTTCTATTACCTTTCTATTGTTCCTGCAGACTGTCCTCCCCCTGCTGTTCCTGCAGACTGTCCTCCCCCTGCTGTTTTATTACTTTTCTATTGTTCCTGCAGACTATACTCCCCCTGCTGTTCTATTACCTTTCTATTGTTCCTGCAGACTGTCCTCCCCTGCTGTTATATTACCTTCATTGTTCCTGCAGACTGTCCTCCCCTGCTGTTATATTACCTTCATTGTTCCTGCAGACTGTCCTCCCCCTGCTGTTATATTACCTTCATTGTTCATGCAGACTGTCCCCCCCTGCTGTTCTATTAACTTCATTGTTCCTGCAGACTGTCCTCCCCCTGCTGTTCTACTAACTTTATATTCTTCCTGCAGCCTGTCCTCCCCCTGCTGTTCCTGCAGACTGTCCCCCCTGCTGTTACATTACCTTTCAATTGTTCCTGCAGACTGTCCTCCCCTTGCTGTTCTATTACCTTTCTATTGTTCCTGCAGACTGTCTTCCCCCTGCTGTTCCTGCAGACTGTCCCCCCTGCTGTTCTACTACCTTTCTATTGTTCCTGCAGACTGTCTTCCCCCTGCTGTTCCTGCAGACTCTCCTCCTCTTGCGGTTCTATTACCTTTCTATTGTTCCTGCAGACTGTCTTCCCCCTGCTGTTCCTGCAGACTGTCCTTCCCCCTGCTGCTATATTACCTTTCTATTGTTCCTGCAGACTGTACTCCGCTTGCTGTTCTCTTACCCTTCTATTGTTCCTGCAGACTGTCCTCCGCCCTGCTGTTGTATTATCTTCATTGTTCCTGCAGACTGTCCTCCCCCTGCTGTTCTCTTACCTTTCTATTGTTCCTGCAGACTGTCCTCCCCTGCTGTTCCTGCAGACTGTCATTCCCCCTGCTGTTGTATTACCTTTCTAATGTTCCTGCAGACTGTCCTACCCCCTGCTGTTCCTGCAGATTGTCCTTCCCCCTTCTGTTGTATTACCTTTCTATTGTTCCTGCAGACTGTACTCCCCTTGCTGTTCTCTTACCCTTCTATTGTTCCTGCAGACTGTCCTCCCCCTGCTGTTCCTGCAGACTGTCCTTCCCCCTGCTGTTATATTACCTTTCAATTGTTCCTGCAGACTGTCCTCCCCCTGCTGTTCTACTAACTTTATATTCTTCCTGCAGCCTGTCCTGCCCCTGCTGTTCCTGCAGACTGCTCCCCTGCTGTTACATTACCTTTCAATTGTTCCTGCAGACTGTCCTCCCCTTGCTGTTCTATTACCTTTCTATTGTTCCTGCAGACTGTCTTCCCCCTGCTGTTCCTGCAGACTCTCCTCCCCTGCTGTTCTACTACCTTTCTATTGTTCCTGCAGACTGTCCTCCCCTTGCTGTTCTATTACCTTTCTATTGTTCCTGCAGACTTTCCTCCCCCTGCTGTTATATTACCTTCATTGTTCCTGCAGACTGTCCTCCCCCCTGCTGTTATATTACCTTCATTGTTCCTGCAGACTGTCCTCCCCCTGCTGTTATATTACCTGCATTGTTCCTGCAGACGGTCCTCCCCCTGCTGGTATATTACCTTCATTGTTCCTGCAGACCGTCCTCCCCCTGCTGTTATATTACCTTCATTGTTCCTGCAGACTGTCCTCCCCCCTGCATTTCTATTACCTTCATTGTTCCTGCAGACTGTCCTCCCCCTGCTGTTATATTGCCTTCATTGTTCCTGCAGACTGTCCCCCCCTGCTGGTATATTACCTTCATTGTTCCTGCAGACTGTCCTCCCCCTGCTGTTATATTACCTTCATTGTTCCTGCAGACTGTCCTCCCCCTGCATTTCTATTACCTTCATTGTTCCTGCAGACTGTCCTCCCCCTGCTGTTATACTGCCTTCATTGTTCCTGCAGACTGTCCCCCCCTGCTGTTATATTGCCTTCATTGTTCCTGCAGACTGTCCTCCCCCTGCTGTTATATTGCCTTCATTGTTCCTGCAGACTGTCCTCCCCCTGCTGTTGTATTACCTTTCTAATGTTCCTGCAGACTGTCCTACCCCCTGCTGTTCCTGCAGATTGTCCTTCCCCCTTCTGTTGTATTACCTTTCTATTGTTCCTGCAGACTGTACTCCCCTTGCTGTTCTCTTACCCTTCTATTGTTCCTGCAGACTGTCCTCCCCCTGCTGTTCCTGCAGACTGTCCTTCCCCCTGCTGTTATATTACCTTTCAATTGTTCCTGCAGACTGTCCTCCCCCTGCTGTTCTACTAACTTTATATTCTTCCTGCAGCCTGTCCTGCCCCTGCTGTTCCTGCAGACTGCTCCCCTGCTGTTACATTACCTTTCAATTGTTCCTGCAGACTGTCCTCCCCTTGCTGTTCTATTACCTTTCTATTGTTCCTGCAGACTGTCTTCCCCCTGCTGTTCCTGCAGACTCTCCTCCCCTGCTGTTCTACTACCTTTCTATTGTTCCTGCAGACTGTCCTCCCCTTGCTGTTCTATTACCTTTCTATTGTTCCTGCAGACTTTCCTCCCCCTGCTGTTATATTACCTTCATTGTTCCTGCAGACTGTCCTCCCCCCTGCTGTTATATTACCTTCATTGTTCCTGCAGACTGTCCTCCCCCTGCTGTTATATTACCTGCATTGTTCCTGCAGACGGTCCTCCCCCTGCTGGTATATTACCTTCATTGTTCCTGCAGACCGTCCTCCCCCTGCTGTTATATTACCTTCATTGTTCCTGCAGACTGTCCTCCCCCCTGCATTTCTATTACCTTCATTGTTCCTGCAGACTGTCCTCCCCCTGCTGTTATATTGCCTTCATTGTTCCTGCAGACTGTCCCCCCCTGCTGGTATATTACCTTCATTGTTCCTGCAGACTGTCCTCCCCCCTGCATTTCTATTACCTTCATTGTTCCTGCAGACTGTCCTCCCCCTGCTGTTATATTGCCTTCATTGTTCCTGCAGACTGTCCCCCCCTGCTGTTATATTGCCTTCATTGTTCCTGCAGACTGTCCTCCCCCTGCTGTTATATTGCCTTCATTGTTCCTGCAGACTGTCCTCCCCCTGCTGTTGTATTACCTTCATTGATCCTGCAGACTGTCCTCCCCCTGCTGTTATATTACCTTCATTGTTCCTGCAGACTGTCCTCCCCTTGCTGTTTTATTACCTTCATTGTTCCTGCAGACTGTCCTCCCCCTGCTGTTGTATTACCTTCATTGTTCCTGCAGACTGTCCTCCCCCTGCTGTTCTATTAACTTTATTTTCTTCCTGAAGCCTGTCCTCCCCCTGCTGTTCCTGCAGACTGCCCCCCTGCTGTCACATTACCTTTCAATTGTTCCTGCAGACTGTCCTCCCCCTGCTGGTATATTACCTTCATTGTTCCTGCAGACCGTCCTCCCCCTGCTGTTATATTACCTTCATTGTTCCTGCAGACTGTCCTCCTCCCTGCTGTTCTATTACCTTTTATTGTTCCTGCAGACTGTCCTCCCCCTGCTGTTATATTGCCTTCATTGTTCCTGCAGACTGTCCTCCCCCTGCTGTTATATTACCTTCATTGTTCCTGCAGACTGTCCTCCCCCTGCTGTTATATTACCTGCATTGTTCCTGCAGACTGTCCTCCCCCTGCTGGTATATTACCTTCATTGTTCCTGCAGACTGTCCTCCCCTTGCTGTTCTATTACCTTTCTATTGTTCCTGCAGACTGTCCTCCCCCTGCTGTTCCTGCAGACTGTCCTCCCCCTGCTGTTTTATTACTTTTCTATTGTTCCTGCAGACTATACTCCCCCTGCTGTTCTAT
Organism: Blennius ocellaris; assembly: GCF_963422515.1. NCBI lineage: Eukaryota > Metazoa > Chordata > Actinopteri > Blenniiformes > Blenniidae > Blennius > Blennius ocellaris. Next base: position 32,433,810 of record NC_137653.1, on the reverse strand, counting down.
TACCTTTCTATTGTTCCTGCAGACTGTCCTCCCCTGCTGTTATATTACCTTCATTGTTCCTGCAGACTGTCCTCCCCTGCTGTTATATTACCTTCATTGTTCCTGCAGACTGTCCTCCCCCTGCTGTTATATTACCTTCATTGTTCATGCAGACTGTCCCCCCCTGCTGTTCTATTAACTTCATTGTTCCTGCAGACTGTCCTCCCCCTGCTGTTCTACTAACTTTATATTCTTCCTGCAGCCTGTCCTCCCCCTGCTGTTCCTGCAGACTGTCCCCCCTGCTGTTACATTACCTTTCAATTGTTCCTGCAGACTGTCCTCCCCTTGCTGTTCTATTACCTTTCTATTGTTCCTGCAGACTGTCTTCCCCCTGCTGTTCCTGCAGACTGTCCCCCCTGCTGTTCTACTACCTTTCTATTGTTCCTGCAGACTGTCTTCCCCCTGCTGTTCCTGCAGACTCTCCTCCCCTTGCTGTTCTATTACCTTTCTATTGTTCCTGCAGACTGTCTTCCCCCTGCTGTTCCTGCAGACTGTCCTTCCCCCTGCTGCTATATTACCTTTCTATTGTTCCTGCAGACTGTACTCCGCTTGCTGTTCTCTTACCCTTCTATTGTTCCTGCAGACTGTCCTCCGCCCTGCTGTTGTATTATCTTCATTGTTCCTGCAGACTGTCCTCCCCCTGCTGTTCTCTTACCTTTCTATTGTTCCTGCAGACTGTCCTCCCCTGCTGTTCCTGCAGACTGTCATTCCCCCTGCTGTTGTATTACCTTTCTAATGTTCCTGCAGACTGTCCTACCCCCTGCTGTTCCTGCAGATTGTCCTTCCCCCTTCTGTTGTATTACCTTTCTATTGTTCCTGCAGACTGTACTCCCCTTGCTGTTCTCTTACCCTTCTATTGTTCCTGCAGACTGTCCTCCCCCTGCTGTTCCTGCAGACTGTCCTTCCCCCTGCTGTTATATTACCTTTCAATTGTTCCTGCAGACTGTCCTCCCCCTGCTGTTCTACTAACTTTATATTCTTCCTGCAGCCTGTCCTGCCCCTGCTGTTCCTGCAGACTGCTCCCCTGCTGTTACATTACCTTTCAATTGTTCCTGCAGACTGTCCTCCCCTTGCTGTTCTATTACCTTTCTATTGTTCCTGCAGACTGTCTTCCCCCTGCTGTTCCTGCAGACTCTCCTCCCCTGCTGTTCTACTACCTTTCTATTGTTCCTGCAGACTGTCCTCCCCTTGCTGTTCTATTACCTTTCTATTGTTCCTGCAGACTTTCCTCCCCCTGCTGTTATATTACCTTCATTGTTCCTGCAGACTGTCCTCCCCCTGCTGTTATATTACCTGCATTGTTCCTGCAGACGGTCCTCCCCCTGCTGGTATATTACCTTCATTGTTCCTGCAGACCGTCCTCCCCCTGCTGTTATATTACCTTCATTGTTCCTGCAGACTGTCCTCCCCCCTGCATTTCTATTACCTTCATTGTTCCTGCAGACTGTCCTCCCCCTGCTGTTATATTGCCTTCATTGTTCCTGCAGACTGTCCCCCCCTGCTGGTATATTACCTTCATTGTTCCTGCAGACTGTCCTCCCCCTGCTGTTATATTACCTTCATTGTTCCTGCAGACTGTCCTCCCCCTGCATTTCTATTACCTTCATTGTTCCTGCAGACTGTCCTCCCCCTGCTGTTATACTGCCTTCATTGTTCCTGCAGACTGTCCCCCCCTGCTGTTATATTGCCTTCATTGTTCCTGCAGACTGTCCTCCCCCTGCTGTTATATTGCCTTCATTGTTCCTGCAGACTGTCCTCCCCCTGCTGTTGTATTACCTTTCTAATGTTCCTGCAGACTGTCCTACCCCCTGCTGTTCCTGCAGATTGTCCTTCCCCCTTCTGTTGTATTACCTTTCTATTGTTCCTGCAGACTGTACTCCCCTTGCTGTTCTCTTACTCTTCTATTGTTCCTGCAGACTGTCCTCCCCCTGCTGTTCCTGCAGACTGTCCTTCCCCCTGCTGTTATATTACCTTTCAATTGTTCCTGCAGACTGTCCTCCCCCTGCTGTTCTACTAACTTTATATTCTTCCTGCAGCCTGTCCTGCCCCTGCTGTTCCTGCAGACTGCTCCCCTGCTGTTACATTACCTTTCAATTGTTCCTGCAGACTGTCCTCCCCTTGCTGTTCTATTACCTTTCTATTGTTCCTGCAGACTGTCTTCCCCCTGCTGTTCCTGCAGACTCTCCTCCCCTGCTGTTCTACTACCTTTCTATTGTTCCTGCAGACTGTCCTCCCCTTGCTGTTCTATTACCTTTCTATTGTTCCTGCAGACTTTCCTCCCCCTGCTGTTATATTACCTTCATTGTTCCTGCAGACTGTCCTCCCCCCTGCTGTTATATTACCTTCATTGTTCCTGCAGACTGTCCTCCCCCTGCTGTTATATTACCTGCATTGTTCCTGCAGACGGTCCTCCCCCTGCTGGTATATTACCTTCATTGTTCCTGCAGACCGTCCTCCCCCTGCTGTTATATTACCTTCATTGTTCCTGCAGACTGTCCTCCCCCCTGCATTTCTATTACCTTCATTGTTCCTGCAGACTGTCCTCCCCCTGCTGTTATATTGCCTTCATTGTTCCTGCAGACTGTCCCCCCCTGCTGGTATATTACCTTCATTGTTCCTGCAGACTGTCCTCCCCCTGCTGTTATATTACCTTCATTGTTCCTGCAGACTGTCCTCCCCCCTGCATTTCTATTACCTTCATTGTTCCTGCAGACTGTCCTCCCCCTGCTGTTATACTGCCTTCATTGTTCCTGCAGACTGTCCCCCCCTGCTGTTATATTGCCTTCATTGTTCCTGCAGACTGTCCTCCCCCTGCTGTTATATTGCCTTCATTGTTCCTGCAGACTGTCCTCCCCCTGCTGTTGTATTACCTTCATTGTTCCTGCAGACTGTCCTCCCCCTGCTGTTATATTACCTTCATTGTTCCTGCAGAGTGTCCTCCCCTTGCTGTTATATTACCTTCATTGTTCCTGCAGACTGTCCTCCCCCTGCTGTTGTATTACCTTCATTGTTCCTGCAGACTGTCCTCCCCTTGCTGTTCTATTACCTTTCTATTGTTCCTGCAGACTGTCTTCCCCCTGCTGTTCCTGCAGACTGTCCCCCCTGCTGTTCTACTACCTTTCTATTGTTCCTGCAGACTGTCTTCCCCCTGCTGTTCCTGCAGACTGTCCTCCCCTTGCTGTTCTATTACCTTTCTAATGTTCCTGCAGACTTTCCCCCCCTGCTGTTCTATTACATTCATTGTTCCTGCAGACTGTCCTCCCCCTGCTGTTCTACTAACTTTATTTTCTTCCTGAAGCCTGTCCTCCCCCTGCTGTTCCTGCAGACTGCCCCCCTGCTGTCACATTACCTTTCAATTGTTCCTGCAGACTGTCCTCCCCCTATTGGTATATTACCTTCATTGTTCCTGCAGACTGTCCTCCCCCTGCTTTTATATTACCTTCATTGTTCCTGCAGACCGTCCTCCCCCTGCTGTTATATTACCTTCATTGTTCCTGCAGACTGTCCTCCTCCCTGCTGTTCTATTACCTTTTATTGTTCCTGCAGACTGTCCTCCCCCTGCTGTTATATTGCCTTCATTGTTCCTACAGACTGTCCTCCCCCTGCTGTTATATTACCTTCATTGTTCCTGCAGACTGTCCTCCCCCTGCTGTTATATTACCTGCATTGTTCCTGCAGACTGTCCTCCCCCTGCTGGTATATTACCTTTCTATTGTTCCTGCAGACTGTCCTCCCCCTGCTGTTCCTGCAGACTGTCCTCCCCCTGCTGTTTTATTACTTTTCTATTGTTCCTGCAGACTATACTCCCCCTGCTGTTCTATTACCTTTCTATTGTTCCTGCAGACTGTCCTCCCCTGCTGTTATATTACCTTCATTGTTCCTGCAGACTGTCCTCCCCTGCTGTTATATTACCTTCATTGTTCCTGCAGACTGTCCTCCCCCTGCTGTTATATTACCTTCATTGTTCATGCAGACTGTCCCCCCCTGCTGTTCTATTAACTTCATTGTTCCTGCAGACTGTCCTCCCCCTGCTGTTGTATTACCTTCATTGTTCCTGCAGACTGTCCTCCCCCTGCTGGTATATTACCTTCATTGTTCCTGCAGACTGTCCTCCCCTTGCTGTTCTATTACCTTCATTGTTCCTGCAGACTGTCCTCCCCCTACTGTTCTATTACCTTTCTATTGTTCCTGCAGACTGTCCTCCCCCTGCTGTTCCTGCAGACTGTCCTACCCCCTGCTGTTCTATTACTTTTCTATTGTTCCTGCAGACTATACTCCCCCTGCTGTTCTATTACCTTTCTATTGTTCCTGCAGACTGTCCTCCCCTTGCTGTTCTATTCCCTTTCTATTGTTCCTGCAGACTGTCCTCCCCCTGCTGGTATATTACCTTCATTGTTCCTGCAGACTGTCCTCCCCTTGCTGTTCTATTACCTTTCTATTGTTCCTGCAGACTGTCCTCCCCCCTGCTGTTCTATTACTTTTCTATTGTTCCTGCAGACTATACTCCCCCTGCTGTTCTATTACCTTTCTATTGTTGCTGCAGACTGTCCTCCCCCTGCTGTTCCTGCAGACTGTCCTCCCCCTGCTGTTCTATTACTTTTCTATTGTTCCTGCAGACTATACTCCCCCTGCTGTTCTATTACCTTTCTATTGTTCCTGCAGACTGTCCTCCCCTGCTGTTATATTACCTTCATTGTTCCTGCAGACTGTCCTCCCCTGCTGTTATATTACCTTCATTGTTCCTGCAGACTGTCCTCCCCCTGCTGTTATATTACCTTCATTGTTCATGCAGACTGTCCCCCCCTGCTGTTCTATTAACTTCATTGTTCCTGCAGACTGTCCTCCCCCTGCTGTTCTACTAACTTTATATTCTTCCTGCAGCCTGTCCTCCCCCTGCTGTTCCTGCAGACTGTCCCCCCTGCTGTTGTATTACCTTTCTAATGTTCCTGGAGACCGTCCTCCCCCAGCTGTTATATTACCTTCATTGTTCCTGCAGACTGTCCTCCCCCTGCTGTTATATTACCTTCATTGTTCATGCAGACTGTCCCCCCCTGCTGTTCTATTACCTTCATTGTTCCTTCAGACTGTCCTCCCCCTGCTGTTCTACTAACTTTATATTCTTCCTGCAGCCTGTCCTCCCCCTGCTGTTCATGCAGACTGTCCCCCCCTGCTGTTCTATTACCTTCATTGTTCCTGCAGACTGTCCTCCCCCTGCTGTTCTACTAACTTTATACTCTTCCTGCAGCCTGTCCTCCCTCTGCTGTTCCTGCAGACTGTCCCCCCTGCTGTTACATTACCTTTCAATTGTTCCTGCAGACTGTCCTCCCCTTGCTGTTCTATTACCTTTCTATTGTTCCTGCAGACTGTCTTCCCCCTGCTGTTCAAGCAGACTGTCCTCCCCCTGCTGTTCTACTACCTTTCTATTGCTCCTGCAGACTGTCCTCCCCTTGCTGTTCTATTACCTTTCTATTGTTCCTGCAGACTGACTTCCCCCTGCTGTTCCTGCAGAATGTCCTTCCCCCTGCTGTTATATTACCTTCATTGTTCCTGCAGACCGTCCTCCCCCCTGCTGTTATATTACCTACATTGCTCCTGCAGACTGTCCTCCCCCTGCTGTTATATTATCTTCATTGTTCCTGCAGACTGTCCTCCCCCTGCTGTTATATTACCTGCATTGTTCCTGCAGTCTGTCCTCCCCCTGCTGGTATATTACCTTCATTGTTCCTGCAGACTGTCCTCCCCCTGCTGTTATATTACCTTCATTGTTCCTGCAGACTGTTCTCCCCCTGCTGTTGTATTACCTTCATTGTTCCTGCAGACTGTCCTCCCCCTGCTGGTATATTACCTTCATTGTTCCTGCAGACTGTCCTCCCCTTGCTGTTCTATTACCTTCATTGTTCCTGCAGACTGTCCTCCCCCTACTGTTCTATTACCTTTCTATTGTTCCTGCAGACTGTCCTCCCCCTGCTGTTCCTGCAGACTGTCCTACCCCCTGCTGTTCTATTACTTTTCTATTGTTCCTGCAGACTATACTCCCCCTGCTGTTCTATTACCTTTCTATTGTTCCTGCAGACTGTCCTCCCCTTGCTGTTCTATTCCCTTTCTATTGTTCCTGCAGACTGTCCTCCCCCTGCTGGTATATTACCTTCATTGTTCCTGCAGACTGTCCTCCCCCTGCTGTTCCTGCAGACTGTCCTTCCCCCTGCTGCTATATTGCCTTTCTATTGTTCCTGCAGACTGCCCTCCCCCTGCTGTTCTATTACCTTTCTATTGTTCCTGCAGACTGTCCTCCCCCTGCTGTTCTCTTACCTTTCTATTGTTCCTGCAGACTGTCCTCCCCTGCTGTTCCTGCGGACTGTCAGTCCCCCTGCTGTTGTATTACCTTTCTAATGTTCCTGCAGACTGTCCTACCCCCTGCTGTTCCTGCAGATTGTCCATCCCCCTTCTGTTGTATTACCTTTCTAATGTTCCTGCAGACTGTCCCCCCCTGCTGTTCTATTACATTCATTGTTCCTGCAGACTGTCCTCCCCCTGCTGTTCTACTAACTTTATTTTCTTCCTGAAGCCTGTCCTCCCCCTGCTGTTCCTGCAGACTGCCCCCCTGCTGTCACATTACCTTTCAATTGTTCCTGCAGACTGTCCTCCCCCTGCTGGTATGTTACCTTCATTGTTCCTGCAGAATGTCCTCCCCCTGCTGTTATATTACCTTCATTGTTCCTGCAGACCGTCCTCCCCCTGCTGTTATATTACCTTCATTGTTCCTGCAGACTGTCCTCCTCCCTGCTGTTCTATTACCTTTTATTGTTCCTGCAGACTGAACTCCCCCTGCTGTTATATTGCCTTCATTGTTCCTGCAGACTGTCCTCCCCCTGCTGTTATATTACCTTCATTGTTCCTGCAGACTGTCCTCCCCCTGCTGTTATATTACCTGCATTGTTCCTGCAGACTGTCCTCCCCCTGCTGGTATATTACCTTCATTGTTCCTGCAGACTGTCCTCCCCTTGCTGTTCTATTACCTTTCTATTGTTCCTGCAGACTGTCCTCCCCCTGCTGTTCCTGCAGACTGTCCTCCCCCTGCTGTTTTATTACTTTTCTATTGTTCCTGCAGACTATACTCCCCCTGCTGTTCTATTACCTTTCTATTGTTCCTGCAGACTGTCCTCCCCTGCTGTTATATTACCTTCATTGTTCCTGCAAACTGTCCTCCCCTGCTGTTATATTACCTTCATTGTTCCTGCAGACTGTCCTCCCCCTGCTGTTATATTACCTTCATTGTTCATGCAGACTGTCCCCCCCTGCTGTTCTATTAACTTCATTGTTCCTGCAGACTGTCCTCCCCCTGCTGTTCTACTAACTTTATATTCTTCCTGCAGCCTGTCCTCCCCCTGCTGTTCCTGCAGACTGTCCCCCCTGCTGTTACATTACCTTTCAATTGTTCCTGCAGACTGTCCTCCCCTTGCTGTTCTATTACCTTTCTATTGTTCCTGCAGACTGTCTTCCCCCTGCTCTTCCTCTAGACTGTCCCCCCTGCTGTTCTACTACCTTTCTATTGTTCCTGCAGACTGTCTTCCCCCTGCTGTTCCTGCAGACTCTCCTCCCCTTGCTGTTCTATTACCTTTCTATTTTTCCTGCAGACTGTACTCCGCTTGCTGTTCTCTTACCCTTCTATTGTTCCTGCAGACTGTCCTCCGCCCTGCTGTTGTATTACCTTCATTGTTCCTGCAGACTGTCCTCCCCCTGCTGTTCTCTTACCTTTCTATTGTTCCTGCAGACTGTCCTCCCCTGCTGTTCCTGCAGACTGTCATTCCCCCTGCTGTTGTATTACCTTTCTAATGTTCCTGCAGACTGTCCTACCCCCTGCTGTTCCTGCAGATTGTCCTTCCCCCTTCTGTTGTATTACCTTTCTATTGTTCCTGCAGACTGTACTCCCCTTGCTGTTCTCTTACCCTTCTATTGTTCCTGCAGACTGTCCTCCCCCCTGCTGTTGTATTACCTTCATTGTTCCTGCAGACTGTCCTCCCCCTGCTGTTCCTGCAGACTGTCCTTCCCCCTGCTGTTATATTACCTTTCAATTGTTCCTGCAGACTGTCCTCCCCCTGCTGTTCTACTAACTTTATATTCTTCCTGCAGCCTGTCCTGCCCCTGCTGTTCCTGCAGACTGCTCCCCTGCTGTTACATTACCTTTCAATTGTTCCTGCAGACTGTCCTCCCCTTGCTGTTCTATTACCTTTCTATTGTTCCTGCAGACTGTCCTCCCCTTGCTGTTCTATTACCTTTCTATTGTTCCTGCAGACTTTCCTCCCCCTGCTGTTATATTACCTTCATTGTTCCTGCAGACTGTCCTCCCCCCTGCTGTTATATTACCTTCATTGTTCCTGCAGACTGTCCTCCCCCTGCTGTTATATTACCTGCATTGTTCCTGCAGACGGTCCTCCCCCTGCTGGTATATTACCTTCATTGTTCCTGCAGACTGTCCTCCCCCCTGCATTTCTATTACCTTCATTGTTCCTGCAGACTGTCCTCCCCCTGCTGTTATATTGCCTTCATTGTTCCTGCAGACTGTCCCCCCCTGCTGTTATATTGCCTTCATTGTTCCTGCAGACTGTCCTCCCCCTGCTGTTATATTGCCTTCATTGTTCCTGCAGACTGTCCTCCCCCTGCTGTTGTATTACCTTCATTGTTCCTGCAGACTGTCCTCCCCCTGCTGTTATATTACCTTCATTGTTCCTGCAGACTGTCCTCCCCTTGCTGTTATATTACCTTCATTGTTCCTGCAGACTGTCCTCCCCCTGCTGTTGTATTACCTTCATTGTTCCTGCAGACTGTCCTCCCCTTGCTGTTCTATTACCTTTCTATTGTTCCTGCAGACTGTCTTCCCCCTGCTGTTCCTGCAGACTGTCCCCCCTGCTGTTCTACTACCTTTCTATTGTTCCTGCAGACTGTCTTCCCCCTGCTGTTCCTGCAGACTGTCCTCCCCTTGCTGTTCTATTACCTTTCTATTGTTCCTGCAGACTGTCTTCCCCCTGCTGTTCCTGCAGACTGTCCTTCCCCCTGCTGCTATATTACCTTTCTATTGTTCCTGCAGACTGTACTCCCCTTGCTGTTCTCTTACCCTTCTATTGTTCCTGCAGACTGTCCTCCGCCCTGCTATTGTATTACCTTCATTGTTCCTGCAGACTGTCCTCCCCCTGCTGTTCTCTTACCTTTCTATTGTTCCTGCAGACTGTCCTCCCCTGCTGTTCCTGCAGACTGTCATTCCCCCTGCTGTTGTATTACCTTTCTAATGTTCCGGCAGACTGTCCTACCCCCTGCTGTTCCTGCAGATTGTCCTTCCCCCTTCTGTTGTATTACCTTTCTATTGTTCCTGCAGACTGTACTCCCCTTGCTGTTCTCTTACCCTTCTATTGTTCCTGCAGACTGTCCTCCCCCCTGTTGTTGTATTACCTTCATTGTTCCTGCAGACTGTCCTCCCCCTGCTGTTCCTGCAGACTGTCCTTCCCCCTGCTGTTATATTACCTTTCAATTGTTCCTGCAGACTGTCCTCCCCCTGCTGTTCTACTAACTTTATACTCTTCCTGCAGCCTGTCCTGCCCCTGCTGTTCCTGCAGACTGCTCCCCTGCTGTTACATTACCTTTCAATTGTTCCTGCAGACTGTCCTCCCCTTGCTGTTCTATTACCTTTCTATTGTTCCTGCAGACTGTCTTCCCCCTGCTGTTCCTGCAGACTGTCCTCCCCTGCTGTTCTATTACCTTTCTATTGTTCCTGCAGACTGTCCTCCCCTTGCTGTTCTATTACCTTTCTATTGTTCCTGCAGACTTTCCTCCCCCTGCTGTTATATAACCTTCATTGTTCCTGCAGACTGTCCTCCCCCCTGCTGTTATATTACCTTCATTGTTCCTGCAGACTGTCCTCCCCCTGCTGTTATATTACCTGCATTGTTCCTGCAGACGGTCCTCCCCCTGCTGGTATATTACCTTCATTGTTCCTGCAGACTGTCCTCCCCCTGCTGTTATATTACCTTTCTATTGTTCCTGCAGACTTTCCTCCCCCTGCTGTTATATAACCTTCATTGTTCCTGCAGACTGTCCTCCCCCCTGCTGTTATATTACCTTCATTGTTCCTGCAGACTGTCCTCCCCCCTGCTGTTATATTACCTTCATTGTTCCTGCAGACTGTCCTCCCCTTGCTGTTCTATTACCTTTCTATTGTTCCTGCAGACTTTCCTCCCCCTGCTGTTATATAACCTTCATTGTTCCTGCAGACTGTCCTCCCCCCTTCTGTTATATTACCTTCATTGTTCCTGCAGACTGTCCTCCCCCTGCTGTTATATTACCTGCATTGTTCCTGCAGACGGTCCTCCCCCTGCTGGTATATTACCTTCATTGTTCCTGCAGACCGTCCTCCCCCTGCTGTTATATTACCTTCATTGTTCCTGCAGACTGTCCTCCCCCTGCATTTCTATTACCTTCATTGTTCCTGCAGACTGTCCTCCCCCTGCTGTTATATTACCTTCATTGTTCCTGCAGACCGTCCTCCCCCTGCTGTTATATTACCTTCATTGTTCCTGCAGACTGTCCTCCCCTCTGCATTTCTATTACCTTCATTGTTCCTGCAGACTGTCCTCCCCCTGCTGTTATATTGCCTTCATTGTTCCTGCAGACTGTCCTCCCCCTGCTGTTATATTGCCTTCATTGTTCCTGCAGACTGTCCTCCCCTCTGCATTTCTATTACCTTCATTGTTCCTGCAGACTGTCCTCCCCCTGCTGTTGTATTACCTTCATTGTTCCTGCAGACTGTCCTCCCCCTGCTGTTATATTACCTTCAATGTTCCTGCAGACTGTCCTCCCCCTGCTGTTGTATTACCTTCATTGTTCCTGCAGACTGTCCTCCCCCTGCTGGTATATTACCTTCATTGTTCCTGCAGACTGTCCTCCCCTTGCTGTTCTATTACCTTCATTGTTCCTGCAGACTGTCCTCCCCCTACTGTTCTATTACCTTTCTATTGTTCCTGCAGACTGTCCTCACCCTGCTGTTCCTGCAGACTGTCCTACCCCCTGCTGTTCTATTACTTTTCTATTGTTCCTGCAGACTATACTCCCCATGCTGTTCCTGCAGACTGTCCTCCCCCCTGCTGTTCTATTACTTTTCTATTGTTCCTGCAGACTATACTCCCCCTGCTGTTCTATTAGCTTTCTATTGTTCCTGCAGACTGTCCTCCCCTTGCTGTTCTATTCCCTTTCTATTGTTCCTGCAGACTATACTCCCCCTGCTGTTCTATTACCTTTCTATTGTTCCTGTAGACTGTCCTCCCCTTGCTGTTCTATTCCCTTTCTATTGTTCCTGCAGACTGTCCTCCCCTGCTGTTCCTGCAGACTGTCCTTCCTCCTGCTGTTGTATTACCTTTCTAATGTTCCTGCAGACTTCCCTCCCCCTGCTGTTATATTACCTTCATTGTTCCTGCAGACTGTCCTCCCCTGCTGTTCCTGCAGAATGTCTTTCCTCCTGCTGTTCTATTACCTTTCTATTGTTCCTGCAGACTGTCCTCCCCTGCTGTTCCTGCAGACTGTCCTTCCTCCTGCTGTTCTATTACCTTTCTATTGTTCCTGCAGACTGTCCTCCCCTGCTGTTCCTGCAGACTGTCCTTCCTCCTGCTGTTCTATTACCTTTCTAATGTTCCTGGAGACTGTCCTCCCCCTGCTGTTATATTACCTTCATTGTTCCTGCAGACTGTCCTCCCCCTGCTGTTATATTACCTTCATTGTTCATGCAGACTGCCCCCCCCTGCTGTTCTATTACCTTCATTGTTCCTGCAGACTGTCCTCCCCCTGCTGTTCTTTACCTTTCTATTGTTCCTGCAGACTGTCCTCCCCTTGCTGTTCTATTCCCTTTCTATTGTTCCTGCAGACTGTCCTCCCCCTGCTGTTCCTGCAGACTGTCCTCCCCCCTGCTGTTCTATTACTTTTCTATTGTTCCTGCAGACTATACTCCCCCTGCTGTTCTATTACCTTTCTATTGTTCCTGTAGACTGTCCTCCCCTTGCTGTTCTATTCCCTTTCTATTGTTCCTGCAGACTGTCCTCCCCCTGCTGGTATATTGCCTTCATTGTTCCTGCAGACTGTCCTCCCCTTGCTGTTCTATTACCTTTCTATTGTTCCTGCAGACTTCCCTCCCCCTGCTGTTGTATTACCTTCATTGTTCCTGCAGACTGTCCTCCCCCTGCTGTTATATTACCTTCATTGTTCCTGCAGACTGTCCTCCCCCTGCTGTTATATTACCTTCATTGTTCCTGCAGACTGTCCTCCCCTTGCTGTTCTATTACCTTCATTGTTCCTGCAGACTGTCCTCCCCCTACTGTTCTATTACCTTTCTATTGTTCCTGCAGACTGTCCTCCCCCTGCTGTTCCTGCAGACGGTCCTCCCCTGCTGTTCTATTACCTTTCTATTGTTCCTGCAGACTGTCCTCCCCTTGCTGTTCTATTACCTTTCTATTGTTCCTGCAGACTGTCCTCCCCCTGCTGTTATATTACCTTCAATGTTCCTGCAGACTGTCCTCCCCCTGCTGTTGTATTACCTTCATTGTTCCTGCAGACTGTCCTCCCCCTGCTGGTATATTACCTTCATTGTTCCTGCAGACTGTCCTCCCCTTGCTGTTCTATTACCTTCATTGTTCCTGCAGACTGTCCTCCCCCTACTGTTCTATTACCTTTCTATTGTTCCTGCAGACTGTCCTCCCCCTGCTGTTCCTGCAGACTGTCCTACCCCCTGCTGTTCTATTACTTTTCTATTGTTCCTGCAGACTATACTCCCCATGCTGTTCCTGCAGACTTCCCTCCCCCTGCTGTTATATTACCTTCATTGTTCCTGCAGACTGTCCTCCCCTGCTGTTCCTGCAGAATGTCTTTCCTCCTGCTGTTCTATTACCTTTCTATTGTTCCTGCAGACTGTCCTCCCCTGCTGTTCCTGCAGACTGTCCTTCCTCCTGCTGTTCTATTACCTTTCTATTGTTCCTGCAGACTGTCCTCCCCTGCTGTTCCTGCAGACTGTCCTTCCTCCTGCTGTTCTATTACCTTTCTAATGTTCTTGGAGACTGTCCTCCCCCTGCTGTTATATTACCTTCATTGTTCCTGCAGACTGTCCTCCCCCTGCTGTTATATTACCTTCATTGTTCATGCAGACTGCCCCCCCTGCTGTTCTATTACCTTCATTGTTCCTGCAGACTGTCCTCCCCCTGCTGTTCTTTACCTTTCTATTGTTCCTGCAGACTGTCCTCCCCTTGCTGTTCTATTCCCTTTCTATTGTTCCTGCAGACTGTCCTCCCCCTGCTGGTATATTACCTTCATTGTTTCTGCAGACTGTCCTCCCCTTGCTGTTCTATTACCTTTCTATTGTTCCTGCAGACTGTCCTCCCCCTGCTGTTCCTGCAGACTGTCCTCCCCCCTGCTGTTCTATTACTTTTCTATTGTTCCTGCAGACTATACTCCCCCTGCTGTTCTATTACCTTTCTATTGTTCCTGTAGACTGTCCTCCCCTTGCTGTTCTATTCCCTTTCTATTGTTCCTGCAGACTGTCCTCCCCCTGCTGGTATATTGCCTTCATTGTTCCTGCAGACTGTCCTCCCCTTGCTGTTCTATTACCTTTCTATTGTTCCTGCAGACTTTCCTCCCCCTGCTGTTGTATTACCTTCATTGTTCCTGCAGACTGTCCTCCCCCTGCTGTTATATTACCTTCATTGTTCCTGCAGACTGTCCTCCCCCTGCTGTTATATTACCTTCATTGTTCCTGCAGACTGTCCTCCCCCTGCTGTTGTATTACCTTCATTGTTCCTGCAGACTGTCCTCCCCTTGCTGTTCTATTCCCTTTCTATTGTTCCTGCAGACTGTCCTCCCCCTGCTGGTATATTGCCTTCATTGTTCCTGCAGACTGTCCTCCCCTTGCTGTTCTATTACCTTTCTATTGTTCCTGCAGACTTTCCTCCCCCTGCTGTTGTATTACCTTCATTGTTCCTGCAGACTGTCCTCCCCCTGCTGTTATATTACCTTCATTGTTCCTGCAGACTGTCCTCCCCCTGCTGTTATATTACCTTCATTGTTCCTGCAGACTGTCCTCCCCCTGCTGGTATATTACCTTCATTGTTCCTGCAGACTGTCCTCCCCTTGCTGTTCTATTACCTTTATTGTTCCTGCAGACTGTCCTCCCCCTACTGTTCTATTACCTTTCTATTGTTCCTGCAGACTGTCCTCCCCCTGCTGTTCCTGCAGACTGTCCTACCCCCTGCTGTTCTATTACTTTTCTATTGTTCCTGCAGACTATACTCCCCCTGCTGTTCTATTACCTTTCTATTGTTCCTGCAGACTGTCCTCCCCTTGCTGTTCTATTCCCTTTCTATTGTTCCTGCAGACTGTCCTCCCCCTGCTGGTATATTACCTTCATTGTTCCTGCAGACTGTCCTCCCCTTGCTGTTCTATTACCTTTCTATTGTTCCTGCAGACTGTCCTCCCCCCTGCTGTTCTATTACTTTTCTATTGTTCCTGCAGACTATACTCCCCCTGCTGTTCTATTACCTTTCTATTGTTGCTGCAGACTGTCCTCCCCCTGCTGTTCCTGCAGACTGTCCTCCCCCTGCTGTTCTATTACTTTTCTATTGTTCCTGCAGACTATACTCCCCCTGCTGTTCTATTACCTTTCTATTGTTCCTGTAGACTGTCCTCCCCTTGCTGTTCTATTCCCTTTCTATTGTTCCTGCAGACTGTCCTCCCCCTGCTGTTCCTGCAGACTGTCCTCCCCCTGCTGTTCTATTACTTTTCTATTGTTCCTGCAGACTATACTCCCCCTGCTGTTCTATTACCTTTCTATTGTTCCTGTAGACTGTCCTCCCCTTGCTGTTCTATTACCTTTCTATTGTTCCTGCAGACTGTCCTCCCCCTGCTGTTCCTGCAGACTGTCCTTCCCCCTGCTGCTATATTGCCTTTCTATTGTTCCTGCAGACTTCCCTCCCCCTGCTGTTCTATTACCTTTCTATTGTTCCTGCAGACTGTCCTCCCCTGCTGTTCCTGCAGACTGTCCTTCCTCCTGCTGTTGTATTACCTTTCTAATGTTCCTGGAGACCGTCCTCCCCCAGCTGTTATATTACCTTCATTGTTCCTGCAGACTGTCCTCCCCCTGCTGTTATATTACCTTCATTGTTCATGCAGACTGTCCCCCCCTGCTGTTCTATTACCTTCATTGTTCCTTCAGACTGTCCTCCCCCTGCTGTTCTACTAACTTTATATTCTTCCTGCAGCCTGTCCTCCCCCTGCTGTTCATGCAGACTGTCCCCCCCTGCTGTTCTATTACCTTCATTGTTCCTGCAGACTGTCCTCCCCCTGCTGTTCTACTAACTTTATACTCTTCCTGCAGCCTGTCCTCCCTCTGCTGTTCCTGCAGACTGTCCCCCCTGCTGTTACATTACCTTTCAATTGTTCCTGCAGACTGTCCTCCCCTTGCTGTTCTATTACCTTTCTATTGTTCCTGCAGACTGTCTTCCCCCTGCTGTTCAAGCAGACTGTCCTCCCCCTGCTGTTCTACTACCTTTCTATTGTTCCTGCAGACTGTCCTCCCCTTGCTGTTCTATTACCTTTCTATTGTTCCTGCAGACTGACTTCCCCCTGCTGTTCCTGCAGACTGTCCTTCCCCCTGCTGTTATATTACCTTCATTGTTCCTGCAGACTGTCCTCCCCCCTGCTGTTATATTACCTACATTGCTCCTGCAGACTGTCCTCCCCCTGCTGTTATATTATCTTCATTGTTCCTGCAGACTGTCCTCCCCCTGCTGTTATATTACCTGCATTGTTCCTGCAGTCTGTCCTCCCCCTGCTGGTATATTACCTTCATTGTTCCTGCAGACTGTCCTCCCCCTGCTGTTATATTACCTTCATTGTTCCTGCAGACTGTCCTCCCCCCTGCTGTTATATTACCTTCATTGTTCCTGCAGACTGTCCTCACCCCTGTTGTTATATTGCCTTCATTGTTCCTGCAGACTGTCCTCCCCCTGCTGTTATATTACCTTTCTATTGTTCCTGCAGACTGTCCTCCCCCTGCTTTTATATTACCTTTCTATTGTTCCTGCAGAATGTCCTCCCCCTGCTGTTATATTACCTTCATTGTTCTTGCAGACTGTCCTCCCCCCTACTGTTATATTACCTTCATTGTTCTTGCAGACTGTCTTCCCCCCTGCTGTTATATTACCTTCATTGTTCCTGCAGACTGTCCTCCCCCCTACTGTTATATTACCTTCATTGTTCTAGCAGACTGTCCTCCCCCCTACTGTTATATTACCTTCATTGTTCTTGCAGACTGTCCTCCCCCCTACTGTTATATTACCTTCATTGTTCTTGCAGACTGTCCTCCCCCCTACTGTTATATTACCTTCATTGTTCTTCCAGACTGTCTTCCCCCCTGCTGTTCTATTACCTTTCTATTGTTCCTGCAGACTGTCCTCCCCTTGCTGTTCTATTACCTTTCTATTGTTCCTGCAGACTTTCCTCCTCCTGCTGTTATATTACCTTCATTGTTCCTGCAGACTGTCCTCCCCCCTGCTGTTATATTACCTACATTGCTCCTGCAGACTGTCCTCCCCCTGCTGTTATATTACCTTCATTGTTCCTGCAGACTGTCCTCCCCCTGCTGTTATATTACCTGCATTGTTCCTGCAGACTGTCCTCCCCCTGCTGGTATATTACCTTCATTGTTCCTGCAGACTGTCCTCCCCCTGCTGTTATATTACCTTCATTGTTCCTGCAGACTGTCCTCCCCCCTGCTGTTCTATTACCTTCATTGTTCCTGCAGACTGTCCTCCCCCTGCTGTTATATTACCTTCATTGTTCCTGCAGACTGTCCTCCCCCTGCTGGTATATTACCTTCATTGTTCCTGCAGACTGTCCTCCCCTTGCTGTTCTATTACCTTTCTATTGTTCCTGCAGACTGTCCTCCCCCTGCTGTTCCTGCAGACTGTCCTCCCCCCTGCTGTTCTATTACTTTTCTATTGTTCCTGCAGACTATACTCCCCCTGCTGTTCTATTAGCTTTCTATTGTTCCTGCAGACTGTCCTCCCCTTGCTGTTCTATTCCCTTTCTATTGTTCCTGCAGACTATACTCCCCCTGCTGTTCTATTACATTTCTATTGTTCCTGTAGACTGTCCTCCCCTTGCTGTTCTATTCCCTTTCTATTGTTCCTGCAGACTGTCCTCCCCTGCTGTTCCTGCAGACTGTCCTTCCTCCTGCTGTTGTATTACCTTTCTA
This sequence comes from Blennius ocellaris, assembly GCF_963422515.1. Lineage (NCBI taxonomy): Eukaryota > Metazoa > Chordata > Actinopteri > Blenniiformes > Blenniidae > Blennius > Blennius ocellaris. The sequence continues at coordinate 32,416,493 of NC_137653.1, read as the reverse complement.
ATGTTCCTGCAGACTTCCCTCCCCCTGCTGTTATATTACCTTCATTGTTCCTGCAGACTGTCCTCCCCTGCTGTTCCTGCAGACTGTCCTTCCTCCTGCTGTTGTATTACCTTTCTAATGTTCCTGCAGACTTCCCTCCCCCTGCTGTTATATTACCTTCATTGTTCCTGCAGACTGTCCTCCCCTGCTGTTCCTGCAGACTGTCCTTCCTCCTGCTGTTGTATTACCTTTCTAATGTTCCTGCAGACTGTCCTCCCCCTGCTGTTATATTACCTTCATTGTTCCTGCAGACTGTCCTCCCCCTGCTGTTATATTACCTTCATTGTTCATGCAGACCGCCCCCCCTGCTGTTCTATTACCTTCATTGTTCCTGCAGACTGTCCTCCCCCTGCTGTTCTTTACCTTTCTATTGTTCCTGCAGACTGTCCTCCCCTTGCTGTTCTATTACCTTTTTATTGTTCCTGCAGACTGTCCTCCCCCTGCTGTTCCTGCAGACTGTCCTCCCCCCTGCTGTTCTATTACTTTTCTATTGTTCCTGCAGACTATACTCCCCCTGCTGTTCTATTACCTTTCTATTGTTCCTGTAGACTGTCCTCCCCTTGCTGTTCTATTCCCTTTCTATTGTTCCTGCAGACTGTCCTCCCCTTGCTGTTCTATTCCCTTTCTATTGTTCCTGCAGACTGTCCTCCCCCTGCTGTTCCTGCAGACTGTCCTTCCCCCTGCTGCTATATTGCCTTTCTATTGTTCCTGCAGACTTCCCTCCCCCTGCTGTTCCTGCAGACTGTCCCCCCTGCTGTTACATTACCTTTCAATTGTTCCTGCAGACTGTCCTCCCTGCTGTTACATTACCTTTCTATTGTTCCTGCAGCCTGTCCTCCCCCTGCTGTTCCTGCAGACTGTCCCCCCTGCTGTTACATTACCTTTCAATTGTTCCTGCAGACTGTCCTCCCCTTGCTGTTCTATTACCTTTCTATTGTTCCTGCAGACTGTCTTCCCCCTGCTGTTCCTGCAGACTGTCCTCCCCCTGCTGTTCTACTACCTTTCTATTGTTCCTGCAGACTGTCCTCCCCTTGCTGTTCTATTACCTTTCTATTGTTCCTGCAGACTGTCTTCCCCCTGCTGTTCCTGCAGACTGTCCTTCCCCCTGCTGCTATATTACCTTTCTATTGTTCCTGCAGACTGTTCTCCCCCTGCTGTTATATTACCTTCATTGTTCCTGCAGACTGTCCTCCCCCCTGCTGTTATATTACCTACATTGCTCCTGCAGACTGTCCTCCCCCCTGCTGTTATATTACCTACATTGCTCCTGCAGACTGTCCTCTCAGGGACAAGCTGCTGCAGGAAGACCACCTGAATGAAGGAGGCTCAGACAAACTGCTGAGTCGGTGTTTCCACCTCCCACAGCTGAGTACTCTGGATGTGACCTGTCTGTCGAGAGTACTCTGGATGATGCTGAGTACTGTTGATAATTATGAGTACTATGGCTAGTGCTGACAGTACTGTGGACAGAAATGCTGAGAGTACTATGGATAATGCTGACAGTACTGTGGATAATGCTGAGTACTATGGATAATGCTGAGAGTACTGTGGATAATGCTGAGTAGTACTGTGGATCATGCTGAGTACTGTGGATTATGCTGACAGTACTGTGGATAATGCTGACAGTACTGTGTATAATGCTGAGTACTGTGGATAATGCTGACAGTACTGTGTATAATGCTGAGTACTGTGGCTAATGCTGACAGTCCTGTGGATAATGTTGAGTACTGTGGATAATGCTGACAGTCCTGTGGATAATGCTGAGTACTATGGATAATGCTGACAGTATCGTGGATAATGCTGAGTACTGTGGATAATGCTGACAGTACTGTGGATAATGCTGACGGTACTGTGGATAATGCTGAGGGTACTGTGGATAATGCTGAGTACTGTGTATAATGCTGACAGTACTGTGGATAATGCTGACGGTACTGTGGATAATGCAGAGTACTGTGGATAATGCTGACAGTACTGTGGATAATGCTGACGGTACTGTGGATAATGCTGACGGTACTGTGTATAATGCTGAGTACTGTGGATAATGCTGAGTACTGTGGATAATGCTGAGTACTGTGGATAATGCTGACAGTACTGTGGATAATGCTGAGTACTGTGGATAATGCTGAGTACTGTGTATAATGCTGACAGTACTGTGGATAATGCTGACAGTACTATGGATAATGCTGAGTACTGTGTATAATGCTGAGTACTGTGGATAATGCTGACAGTACTGTGGATAATGCTGACAGTACTGTGGATAATGCTGAGTACTGTGGATAATGCTGACAGTACTGTGGATAATGCTGACAGTACTGTGTATAATGCTGAGTACTGTGGATAATGCTGACAGTACTGTGTATAATGCTGAGTACTGTGGATAATGCTAACAGTACTGTGGATAATGCTGACAGTACTGTGGATAATGCTGAGTACTGTGGATAATGCTGAGTACTGTGGACAGAGATGCTCTCAGCAGTCCACCTTTTGGTCTGTCTTTGGTTGGATGTCCATTCCTTACCTTACCTTACCTTACCTTACCTTGCCAGCTCAGGTAGATTAGTGAAAGCTCCTGTGAGAAACAATGTGTAGCATGAGTACTACTAGTTTGGAGTAGAGGATAGTTAACAGTGTTTGTTGATATTTCACACTTTGTTTTGTCGACACCCTAAAGACACTTTGCTCAAATGTCTGCTAATGAGTTGTTTTGATACGTAACTGCTGCTGTTGGAAGTCTGCGGAGTATTTTTGACTTGGTGGGTTACCATTTATAAGAAAACTAAATCTTAAGAAGGGGGATTTAGTGTATTGTTTTTGTTAAGGACATTTTATTTTGAAAGTCCAGAGGAGCCTGGGTGTATATCTTCCCCTGTCAAGGCGGCTGCAGCTCAAATGCTGGTCGTCCCCTGAATTAAAAGACAAACCAAACAACAGACTTTATCATCGAGACATTTAAACGTCCAGGAACATTTGTTTTATCAACTCAACAGGAATCTTACATTATTCGCTATTATTTAGCTTTGAGTTGCTCTAGCAGCTACTTCCATGGACTTCATTGTTCATACAGCGCTGAATGGCGACATGTTTGCTGCAGCCTGTCCTGCATGTGCTGGTTGAAACTAGGCGACTGGGACTTTTGTGAAACCAGAGAAGATGAATAGAGAAACCCTCTGCTTAACACACTTCATCTGTTGTTCTGCCATAAAGAGGTTTTCAACAGAGGGACTTCAGGACGCAGTGGCCCCCAGGAGCAGCTGGATGTGCAGCTTTTACTGTTACTCCATCTAGTGTTTGGTAGAGGAACTGCAGGCCTGTAAGGGGACTCAGTCCAGCCATCACACGTGAGTTACTCCATCTAGTGTTTAGTAGAGGAACTGCAGACTGGAACATTCAGTGAGTCGGACGCTGGAGGAAGAATTGCCATAAAATGTTCTGCACTCTTATAGAGTTAGGACACTGGGAGAGCCTCTGTGTATTTAACATGCATAATGCTGTTAGTTGTTGGTGCAGTGGCGACTTGTGGAGCCTGGAGAACCCGCACACCTGGAGAACCCGCACACCTGGAGAACCCGCACACCTGGAGAACCCGCACACCTGGAGAACCCACACACTTGGAGAACCCACACACCTGGAGAACCCACACATCTGGAGAACCCGCACATCTGGAGAATCCGCACACCTGGAGAACCCGCACACCTGGAGAACCCACACACCTGGAGAACCCACACACTTGGAGAACCCACACATCTGGAGAACCCGCACATCTGGAGAATCCGCACACCTGGAGAACCTGCACACCTGGAGAACCCACATACTTGGAGAACCCACATACTTGGAGAACCCGCACACCTGGAGAACCTGCAAACCTGGAGAACCTGAACACCTGGAGAACCCACACACCTGGAGAACCCACACACTTGGAGAACCTGAACACCTGGAGAACCCGCCCACCTGGAGAACCCACATACTTGGAGAACCTGCACACCTGGAGAACCCGCAAACCTGGAGAACCTGAACACCTGGAGAACCCACACACCTGGAGAACCCACACACTTGGATAACCTGAACACCTGGAGAACCCGCACACCTGGAGAACCCGCATACTTGGAGAACCCACATACTTGGAGAACCCACATACTTGGAGAACCCGCACACCTGGAGAACCTGCATACCTGGAGAACCTGCACACCTGGAGAACCCGCACACCTGGAGAACCCACACATCTGGAGAACCCGCACACCTGGAGAACCTGAACACCTGGAGAACCCACACATCTGGTGCAACCATCAGCAGGAGAACCAACAGTACTGATCCAGTTTACCAGCATGAAGATTCTCAGAGGCTGAAAGTGAGTCCAGCTGCCTGGAGCTCTCTGGGATGGACTAGTAGTCACATTACACCCAATATCAGTTACTTTTTGCTCACATCACGTGTGTGCGTGTGGAATTTAAACAGTTTTAAAATCAAACTGAAAAAAATAAATATCCATCCAGCCATTTTCTGCCGCTTATCCAGGCCGGGTCGTGGAGGCAGCAGTCCGAGCAGAGTTGCCCAGACTTCCCTCACCCCAGACTCTTCCTCCAGCTCTTCTGGTGGCACCCCAAGGTGTTCCCAGGCCATAGAGAGACATAGTCCCTCCAGGTGTCCTGGGTCTGCCCCGAGGCCTCCTACCGGAGGGACATGCCCGAAACACCTCCCTCGGGAGGCGTCTGGGGGGCGTCTGAAACAGGTGCTGGAGCCACCTCAGCTGTTCCTCTGGATGTGGAGGAGCAGCGGCTCTACTCCGAGCTCCTCCCTGTTGACTGAGCTCCTCACCCTATCTCTAAGGGTGACTGAGCTCCTCACCCTATCTCTAAGGGTGACTGAGCTCCTCACCCTATCTCTAAGGGTGACTGAGCTCCTCACCCTATCTCTAAGAGTGACTGAGCTCCTCCCCCTATCTCTAAGGGTGACTGAGCTCCTCACCCTATCTCTAAGGGTGACTGAGCTCCTCACCCTATCTCTAAGGGTGACTGAGCTCCTCCCCCTATCTCTAAGGGTGACTGAGCTCCTCACCCTATCTCTAAGAGTGACTGAGCTCCTCACCCTATCTCTAAGGGTGACTGAGCTCCTCACCCTATCTCTAAGGGTGACTGAGCTCCTCACCCTATCTCTAAGGGTGACTGAGCTCCTCCCTACCTATGGTTCCACCATCAGGAGAACCTGGTGGAGGGTATAGAGCTGGTCCAGTGTTCCACCATCAGGAGAACCTGGTGGAGGGTATAGAGCTGGTCCAGTGTTCCACCATCAGGAGAACCTGGTGGAGGGTTTAGAGCTGGTCCAGTGTTCCACCATCAGGAGAACCTGGTGGAGGGTATAGAGCTGGTCCAGTGTTCCACCATCAGGAGAACCTGGTGGAGGGTATAGAGCTGGTCCAGTGTTCCACCATCAGGAGAACCTGGTGGAGGGTCTAGAGCTGGTTCAGCTGGTTCCACGACCAGGACGAAAACCGCATTGTTCCTCTTGGATCCGAGGTTGGACTAACGGCCGGACCCTCCTCTCCAGTACCCTGGAATAGACTTTCCCGGGGAGGCTGAGGAGTGTGATCCCTCTGTAGTTGGAACACACCCTCCGATCCTCCGAAAAATAAATATATAAATGACAAAGAAAAGGTTTATTCTCATTGTCTTATCTAAATGTTGTTAAACTAATTTATCAGTGAAGCAGCTTTCCAAGAAAATCCTAGAACTTGTTAAAGACGCAGAAATATTGAAATACTCTATTTAAAAACAACCGTAGCAAATAGTTTTCAAGACAAAAATCTCCATTTATAAATTCACCTAAATGACGTCGTCTCCGTGCAGATGCAGGAAAAATAAAGACACAAACACAAAGGACGCCTCCATTATCATCATTGATAGAATTATTATTGATCCAAACAGCAAATTGTCAAAAGATGAAGATGAAGCCTGGTTCACGTCCGGTTCGTCCAATCAGGACTCAGATCCTCCAACGTCTGGAACGTTTAAAACTTTTCTACAGAAATACGAGGAGCTTGAGTCGGATGTGATGGTATCATCAGAAAAGAACAACAAAAATACAATCAGGATATATATTTAAATCTCAGAAGCACTAATATATACAGACTGTGCAGCTCCTCAGCGACCCTCCAGTCACTGAAGACGACCCAGGAAACCATCAGCCTCTGGAAGACACTGGGGCTGAGCAGCGCCGCAGAGGGAGAAGGACACGTCTGGAACATGCTGGAGATACACTATGTTATACTTTTTTAGTCTAACTTTGCATTTACCTGCTTAATCCAAGTCTTTTTTTTTTAAAGTATTACACAGGAATCTATGGAATGAATGAGACATTTGACCATAAAAAGCTGTTTAAAGCTGCTTTAGTGTGAAAAGAAAGGAGCTGCAGGAAGTGCTAAAACTCACTCAAATAGAAATAGTCATTTGGGGTTTTTCTAAAAAAAAAAGTTTTTTGAAGATAACATTTAGAAAGTCTTCATCGGCTCTCTGCGGCAGCTACGTTTTCCCAGAATCCTCTCTGAGCAAGGAGGCGACTTTTTGAGGCACCGAGGCAGAAAACAGGCAGCGAAAGCTTAATTTAGCTCAAATAACAAAAACTACACCAGCAAATGTCTATAAATAATAAAATACAGAAGGTAACACAACTTCTCTTCCATTAAAGTCAAGTCATTTGATCAAATATGCAAGTTTAAACAATCAAAAGCAACAAATCATGGAAATTTGGTAAAAAGCAACAGTTTGTGATAAAAACTAGTAGAATTTGATGGTCAGGCTTTTTAATATGAGTTCATAACAACAACTCCGGTTTCTGTTTAGTCGGGTCTATTCTCTTCCATTGAGGACGATGTTGTAAACACTGGCCAGGGAGGAACATTTAAAGCAACTTGAATGTCTCAAATCAATAAAAATGGACAATTTAAGCAAACTGATATCATTATAGGTTCTTTTTTGTAATTGAATGCATCATGAAGGAAGCGAAAAGGTTCCAGTTCCAACCAAATATCAAATATCTGACTGGGAGCTCCATTAATGCATTAAATGACCACAAAAGGAGTGATTTGTTCTCATATCTGCTGCAAGAGTGATTGTAAAGTTCTAAATGTGTTTAATCATCATAGCCAGCTATGTTCTCACTCCTCCTGACAAACCTCAGCATTTCCTCAAAATCTGCTGCACACTGATCAGTGTGCAGCAGGGGGGGGGGGGGTTCCAGGACCAGGAGGGCTCTGGAACCCCCCCTGCTGCACACTGATCAGTGTGCAGCAGGGGGGGGGGGTTCCAGGACCAGGAGGGCTCTGGAACCCCCCCTGCTGCACACTGATCAGTGTGCAGCAGGGGGGGGGGGGTTCCAGGACCAGGAGGGCTCTGGAACCCCCCCGGCTGCACACTGATCAGTGTGCAGCCGGGGGGGGGGGGGGGGTTCCAGGACCAGGAGGGCTCTGGGGTGAAGCGGAGCTCCAACATGGCGTCAGGCTGGAAAGTCTTTGAGATGACGAGACCTGAGGAAACGCTCAGCGGACAGACAGCCGCCATCTTGGAAAGAAAACCCACCTAGAAACACTGTGGTTCAACCACGTGACCATGTGGGCTCATTCACAAGCCCCGCCCACACGGGGGGACTACCAATCAAACGCCCCCCAGGGCCAACGGGGAGCTGAGACGCTAAAGGCGTCCGACTGGGAACAAAACTAAAACAATCAACGGCTCCTTTGTAAGAAAAAATTCAAAGTCTAAAAAGGAAGCAGGTTACAAAATTAAGTTGAGGGTTTGATTCTGCGCCGACGCTTGTCTCCGTAAACTCAGAAACAGAGGAAGTGGAGGCGGAGCCTCCTTTGAGATTGGAGGGAGGGGCAGGAGGGGGGCGGAGCCTCATTTGTGATTGGAGGGATGGGGCAGGAGGGGGGCGGAGCCTCCTTTGTGATTGGAGGGAGGGGAAGGAGGGGGCGGAGCCTCATTTGTGATTGGAGGGAGGGGGCAGGAGGGGGGCGGAGCCTCATTTGTGATTGGAGGGAGGGGGCAGGAGGGGGCGGAGCCTCATTTGTGATTGGAGGGAGGGGAAGGAGGGGGCGGAGCCTCATTTGTGATTGGAGGGAGGGGGCAGGAGGGGGGCGGGGCCTCATTTGTGATTGGAGGGAGGGGGCAGGAGGGGGGCGGAGCCTCATTTGTGATTGGAGGGAGGGGGCAGGAGGGGGGCGGAGCCTCATTTGTGATTGGAGGGAGGGGGCAGGAGGGGGGCGGAGCGGTCGTTGGTGAGGGTCCTTTTGAGCTTGACTCCTTTGATGAGGGTCAGCATTCCTCCACCTCCTCCTCCCACCACTCTGGAGGGTGGAGGCGGCTGGAGCTGGTAGTCCAGGACGGGCGGCTCTCCATGGGGAGTGGAGGTCTGGACCGGGGCCTGGTGCTGCTGGTGGAACAGCTTCTGTTTCTGCTGCTGGTTCTGGTACTGCTGGGTCTGGGTCTGGTTCTCGGTCTGGGTCTGGTACTGCTGGGTCTGGTTCTCGGTCTGGGTGTGGTTCTCGGGCTGGTTCTGGTACTGCTGGTTCCACTGCTGCTGGAGTTGCTGCAGCTGCTGCTGCTGCTGCAGTTGCTGCTGCTGCAGCAGCTGCAGTTGCTGCTGGTGGTTGACCTGCTGCTGGTACTGTCTCTGCTGCTGCTGTTTGAAGTTGCTGCCCCCTGCTGGCAGGGAGGGCACGGTGGGACTGGGCACCGCGACGGGCATCTGGCCCGGGACCAGCTGGTAGTACGGCGAAGACGAGGAGGAGGAGGAGGGAGGAAGGGCGCTGAGGCTCTGGGTGGAGATGCAGAGTTTGCTGTGGCCGAGCCCCCCGGCGCCCCCAGCAGGCGGAGCTTTGAACACGCTGTCGTCGCTGCCGGGAGCCTTGAGGGGGACCTGCGGCGTGCTGATGGGGATGGGAACGCCGCCGCTGATGGTGCCCCTGCGGCACGCCGGCTTGGACGACGGCTTGCGGCGGATGGTGGCGGTGTGAGACGGCGGCGGGCGGCCGCTCAGCTCCGTCAGCAGGCTCACGGTGGAAGCGGGGCGCTGGGACTGGGAGAACTCCCTGAACTGGTACCGGAGCTCCGAGTTCCTCGGGATGGTGGACGACTTGTCGAAGTCCAGCTGGCTGCTGCACTGAGGCGTGTGATGTAAGGAGAAGGACTCGCCGTCGCCATGGAGGGAGATGGACTCGTAGTCCACTGCAGGGAGACAAACAAGACAAGCCTTGGTTCCATCAACAAGTCCCTGACACGTCGGGAGGTTTTAGTTACTTCTTAAGAAAGTTACTTGACAATGGAAGGAAATACATATTTCCAGCTGACATCTGAGATCAGGGTGTTACACATTTGGCCTGCAATACAGACATCTGACCACCAGGGGCGCACTTTAGTCTGTATTGTGTGTTGAATCACTTCAGATGAGCAGGATTGTTACAAAGTAAAAACATGTCGACATTCAGGGTCATTTCTAGAGTTCAGCAACATATTATAAAAATAGATTATAATTATGATCAAATATTGTGATAAAATCCACTGTGATCTGGAAGTTCAGTCAACCGGTGATGAAACTGAAGCTTCATAACAAACAAACAAAGAAAAACTGCAGTCTGCGTCTTTCTTTCTTTGTTTGTTATGAAGCTGTAGTCGTAGTAAACAGTCCTTCTGCACATGCTCAGTAGAGCCCATCAAAACGTTTCCTCCATCATGACTCCCAGTCCTTATTCTACTGGTCTTGGGGCTTTTATTTTGACAGTCACCATAATAACAATCCAACATGGTGCTTTTATTTTGACAGACACTGTACTAACACTCCAACTTGATGGTTTTATTTTGACAGTCACCGTAATAACAATCCAACATGGTGGTTTTATTTTGACAGACACTGTACTAACACTCCAACTTGATCGTTTTATTTTGACAGTCACCGTAATAACAATCCAACATGGTGGTTTTATTTTGACAGACACTGTACTAACACTCCAACTTGATCGTTTTATTTTGACATCACCATAATAACAATCCAACTTGATGGTTTTATTTTGACAGACACTGTACTAACACTCCAACTTGATCGTTTTATTTTGACAGTCACTATAATAACAATCCAACTTGATGGTTTTATTTTGACAGACACTGTACTAACACTCCAACTTGATGGTTTTATTTTGACAGTCACCGTAATAACAATCCAACTTGACGGTTTTAATTTGACAGACATGGTAATAACACTCCAACTTGATGGTTTTATTTTGACAGTCACCGTAATAACACTCCAACTTGATGGTTTTATTTTGACAGTCACCGTAATAACAATCCAACTTGATGGTTTTATTTTGACAGTCACCGTAATAACACTCCAACTTGACGGTTTTAATTTGACAGACACTGTAATAACACTCCAACTTGATGGTTTTATTTTGACAGTCACCGTAATAACACTCCAACTTGATGGTTTTATTTTGACAGCCACCGTATGAACAATGCAACTTGGTTTTATTTTGACAGTCTGTCAAGTACAATGTCTGTGTACGATCGTGTTAATATTTATAGCAGCTTGTCTACAACGAATGTCAACTTTTCTCCAAAACATGTTCAGGGATGATTTGTCTTCATTCAGAAATAGCTCCACTCAATCTTTAGAGCAATTGGGTCAAAGGTCAAAGTTACAAAAAAGTAAAAACTGTCTTTTCACCATAACACGGTAAGTTTAAATCTGATGGATGTTTCCATTCTCTGTCCTGGTGTGATGCAGTGCGTCGTTACTCTGCTCAGCAGCTAGGGGGCGACGCTCACATGGAAGTGCTCACGTGTGTGAATGTGTGTGTCAAACAGGAAGCAATTCAAAGGACCATGACAAATAATGGAAGGAGTGATGTGGTGCATCAAATAACCTGGAAGCCATAGCTCTACTGCTGTGTGTGTGTGTGTGTGTGTGTGTGTGTGTGTGTGTGTGTGTGTGTGTGTGGTCTTCCAGAAGCCAGCAGTTGGACCAGCAGCAGGACGGGACCACAGACCTACCATGGGGGGGAGGGGCTGTCCTCACAGCTGCAAGACAAGGAAGGAGGAAGTTTAACCAAGAACACTCAGCAGACAATGATTCACAAGCAGAAGAGGAAAGCACACAACACATTGAGTCCTGATGGAAATCTTGACAGTAGTATTATTATGGGCTGTATTTCCTCAACAAGTCCCCATGTGAGACATTTAAACAGACCCTGTATGCAAGTGTCTGATGTAGAAGAACAATTATCCTCCAGGTCCACATGGCCCCATAGAACCTTCAGTCAACTTGTTCTTGATTGTTTTCTCCGCCACGGTAACGGTTCCTCTGATCTGGTCTCGTCCGTCACAGGCTTCTACTCTCCTTACGTCTCACAGTTTTAACCCTTGCTGCTCTTTGTTCCTGCTCTGCCAGTCACATCCAGCAGTCATGCTATTTTCTGTGGGACCGTAGCAGCTTTCTGTTGTCACGCAGTGCCACCTGGTGGTGCCAGGTGGTATGTGCTAGTATATTTTCATCATGAAAATATGACCAGATAAACAACTACAAATAAACAAATAAACGTTAAAAGTACAACAAGATTTCAAATGATTAATTTCATTCCAGACATTTTACAACATTATGTCAATTTCTTGTTGGTCCACACACACACACACACACACACACACACACACACACACACACACACACACACACACACACACACACACACACACACACACACACACACACACACACACACACACACACACACACACAAGTTGCATTGTTATTACGGGGACTGTCAAAATAAAAGCACCAAGTTGTATTGTTATTCCGAGGACTGTCAAAATAAAATCACCAAGTTCTATTGTTATTCCGAGGACTGTCAAAGTAAAAGCACCAAGTTGTATTGTTATTCCGAGGACTGTCAAAGTAAAAGCACCAAGTTGTATTGTTATTCCGAGGACTGTCAAAGTAAAAGCACCAAATTGTATTGCTATTCCGGGTACTGTCAAAGTAAAAACACCAAGTTGTATTGCAATTCCGGGGACTGTCAAAGTAAAAGCACCAAGTTGTATTGCTATTCCGGGGACTGTCAAAGTAAAAGCACCAAGTTGTATTGTTATTCCGGGGACTGTCAAAGTAAAAGCACCAAGTTGTATTGTTATTCCGGGGACTGTCAAAGTAAAAGCACCAAGTTGTATTGTTATTCCGGGGACTGTCAAAGTAAAAGCACCAAGTTGTATTGTTATTCCGGGGACTGTCAAAGTAAAAGCACCAAGTTGTATTGTTATTCCGGGGACTGTCAAAGTAAAAGCACCAAGTTGCATTGTTATTCCGGGGACTGTCAAAGTAAAAGCACCAAGTTGCATTGTTATTCCGGGGACTGCCACAGTAAAACATGAAGCCCAGGGTCTTTCACAGAGCTCCAGTCACACGAGGAGCGTCAGGATGTTGTCCAGTGGTTCCAGAGGTTAGGGTTTTCACGTGGTCATGTTGTCGTGGAGAGCAAGCTGCAATACCTTTACATGACAGTAGGAGAACTGTAGTGTGAGCGTCTCACCATGAGTGTGTATGGTGTCCTGGGAGCAGGAGGGGGTGGTGGTCTGGGTGCTGTAGCCACTGGAGCAGTGCAGGGAGTCCCGGCTGCTCCTGGAGGCGTCCCGGCTCAACGCTCCCATCGTCAGCGCCAGCTGGTCCCGGGCCGGACACGACTGAGACACCACACGCCACCATGTGAGGAGGAAGTACTGCTTTGCTTCATAAAGACGAGTCTCGAGAGACGTAGTACTACTATGTGGCTGTGTACCAAACAAGCTTTACTACTTCCACTGAAACTGACCAGGATGTCAAATAAACCACGTGGTGCTGCCCTCTACTGGACCAGGTGGAATAATAGCTTTTCACATATAATACACGTTCACATTTTATTATCTTTATTAGATTTTTGGATTAAAATATTTACAACTCAATGACATTCTAATGTTTTTCATCTTTTATTCTACTTTACTTAGAAACAGGTGTTTGCTGGTACATTTGTTCCTCTCATATATTTCCCCACAGTCCCACCAAGAGCTCAATACCTTCAGGATTCATTTGCAGTACTTGACAGTATAAATGAATAAATGGAGTTGCTGTGTGTGGATGCCGGTTCCTCACCTTCCCGGAGGTGGACATGGCTCGAGCTCGCTCTCCATGGTGTGTGAAGGCGATGCGCGGCGGTGCCAGCAGACCGTTTTCCGACACCAGCTGATTGGTGGAGCCCATTGCGTCCTGTCGCACATCGACCAATCAGATTCAACCGCCACAGACATGAAGCAGATTGAAGTCTAAGCTCTGCATATGAAGCTGCAGCTGTGACCAGCGATGTGCACACACCCAGGATATCCTCATCTTTACATATATATTACTATTATATACTTTATTGTATATTATTACATATATTACTATTATATATATTATTAGTACTGTCAAAAATAATGCGTTCATTTAGTTAATTGATTTGAAACGTGTAATTTGTTAAACATTTTTTTACGTAATTCACGTAGTTTTTTCATAACTGGTTACTGGAGCAGCAGGATGAGCAGCGTCTCTGGTGCAGAGCAGCACAATACCTACTGGAATGATATGCCATTCAAATGATGTGATTAATCGCAATCAATTACAGAAAATTGTGGAATTAATTACTTAATTGTTTTTGTGATTGACAGCACTAATCATATATATATAACTATTATATATATCATTACATATATTACTATAAATATCAATACATATCATCACAGCCACCAAGAAGCTTCAGCCCAGAAACAGGCAGACTGGGCTGCAGCTGGAGGCGTTACACATTTAAAATGCCACGTTACAACATGTTCATCATCACAGGACGTCTGAAGCAACACAACATCCACTATACACATACAGTGGTATGAAAACGTTTGGGCACCCCTGTAAATGTTCATGATTTTCCTTTATAAATCATTGGTTGTTTGGATAGAAAATTCCAGTTAAATATATCTTATAGGAGACAAACACAGTGATATTTGAGAAGTGAAATAAAGTTTATATGATTTACAGAAAGTGTGCAAGAATTATTTAAACAAAATTAGGCATGTGCATAAATTTAGGCATCACAAAAGAAAAATGACTCAATATTTTGTGCATCCTCCTTTTTCAGCACTAACAGCTTCTAAACACTTCCTATAGCTTCCAGTTAGACTCTGGATTCTGGTGGAAGGTATTCTGGACCGTTCTTCTTTACACATCCTCTCCAGTTCAGTCAGGTTTGATGGTTTCCCTTTAAATCACACCATACATTTTCAATAATATTCAGGTCTGGAGACTGAGATGGCCGTTCCAGAACGTTCTACTTGTTCCTCTGCATGAACGCCTTCGTAGATTTTGAGCAGTGTTTAGGATCATTGTCGCAACTTCAACTTTGTTACTGATTCCTGGACATTGTTCTCCACAATCTGCTGATATTGAGAGGAATCCATGCGCCCCTCAACTGGAACAAGATTCCCAGTCCCTGCACTGGCCACACAGCCCCACAGCATGATGGGACCACCAGCACATTTTACTGTAAGCAGAAAGTTCTTCCCGCCGTGCAGAACGCCCCTGGTTATGCCCAAATACCTCTATTGTGGTTTCATCAGTCCACAGCACCTTGTTCCAAAATGAAGCTGGCTTGTCCAGATGTGCTTTAGCAGACCTCAAGCCACCCCGTTTGTGGCGTGTGCAGAGAAAAGGCTTTTTCCACATGACTCTTCCATAAAGCATGTCCTTGTGTAAAGTGCGCTGAACGATGCACAGTGACACCATCTGCAGTTGTTGATGTTGCTGCTCTGTGGGTCGACTGTGACTCTTCTCACCATCCTGCCCTCTGTTTATCTGAGATTGTCCTTGGTCTGCCACTCCGGGCCTTAACTCCAACTGTGCCTGTGGTCTTCCACTTCCTCACAATGTTCCTCACAGTTGAAACTGAGCGCTTCAATCTCTGAGAGAGCTTTCTATATGCTTCCCCTAAACCAGGATGTTGAACAATCATTGTTTTCAGCTTATTTGAGACTTGTTTTGAGGCTCCATGTTGCTTCAGAGAAGATGCAAAGAGGAGAAACACGTACAATTGGCCTCCTTAAATAGCCTTTCTCATGATGGACTCACCTGTGTATGGAGGTCAAGGGTCACTGAGGTTACCAAACCAAATTTGAGTTCCAATAATTAGTGCTAAAGGTATTAAAATCAATAAGATATAAGGGTGCCTACATTTATGCACATGCCTAATTTTGTTTAAATAATTCTTGCACACTTTCTGTAAATCATATAAACTTTATTTCACTTCTCAAATATCACTGTGTTTGTCTCCTATAAGATATATTTAACTGGAATTTTTTATCCAAACAACCAATGATTTCTAAAGGAAAATCATGAAAATGTACAGGGGTGCCCAAACTTTTTCATACCACTGTACATATAAATATATATATTACTTTCAGTCACCAGTTCACACACTGACTTCAGAATGTGTTTCATACTACAGGTCACATTTCTACACACAGAAAACTATTTGTTATTTAAGTTAATATTTTTTGCCGAGTCAGTCTTCAATCAATTCGGGGCAAGTTAACAGGAGTTTGGTGGAATAGTAACTGTTACATGAGAGTAGTAGTATTTCTCCGGTATGTTGAAAGGCCTGATTACATTCCTTTCTACATCAGAGCCACTGAAAGCAGCTGTCAGGGTTTTCTGTGGCTCTGAGTGTTGAAATGCTACTTTCACTTGAAGAACAGGCCTTAAAGACACACACACACACACACATACACACACACACACACACACACACACACGGACACGGACACGGACACGGACACGGACACGGACACAGACACACAGACACACAGACACACAGACACACAGACACACAGACACACAGACACACAGACAGACAGACAGACAGACAGACACACACTAATAGGATGAGCTGGGCTGGTGAGTAATCTGATGGGATGAAGCAGAGCTGGTTGGACAAATGAGCTTCAGTCTGAAACATTCACAGCAGAAAAGCTTCAAACTGGGCGTGTTAAGATGGAAAACGGGTAAATGGCTGGAGGTGGAGGACACAGGACGGTGTTGGGGGCTGGAGGTGGAGGACACAGGACGGTGTTGGGGGCTGGAGGTGGAGGTGGAGGACACAGGACGGTGTTGGGGGCTGGAGGTGGAGGTGGATGACACAGACTGGCATTGGGGGCTGGAGGTGGAAGTGGAGGACACAGGACAGCGTTGGGGGCTGGAGGTGGAGGACACAGGACGGCATTGGGGGCTGGAGGTGGAGGTGGAGGACACAGGACGGCGTTGGGGACTGGAGGTGGAGGACACAGGATGGCGTTGGGGGCTGGAGGTGGAGGACACAGGACGGTGTTGGGGGCTGGAGGTGGAGGACACAGGACGGTGTTGGGGGCTGGAGGTGGAGGTGGAGGACACAGGACGGTGTTGGGGGCTGGAGGTGGAGGTGGATGACACAGACTGGCATTGGGGGCTGGAGGTGGAAGTGGAGGACACAGGACAGCGTTGGGGGCTGGAGGTGGAGGACACAGGACGGCATTGGGGGCTGGAGGTGGAGGTGGAGGACACAGGACGGCGTTGGGGACTGGAGGTGGAGGACACAGGATGGCGTTGGGGGTGGGAGGTGGAGGTGGAGGTGGAGGACACAGGACGGCGTTGGGGGCTGGAGATGGAGGTGGAGGACACAGGACGGCGTTGGGGGCTGGAGGTGGAGGTGGAGGACACAGGACGGCGTTGGGGGCTGGAGGTGGAGGTGGAGGACACAGGACGGTGTTGGGGGCTGGAGGTGGAGGTGGAGGACACAGGACGGCGTTGGGGGCTGGAGGTGGAGGTGGAGGACACAGGACGGCGTTGGGGGCTGGAGGTGGAGGTGGAGGACACAGGATGGCATTGGGGGCTGGAGGTGGAGGTGGAGGACACAGGACGGCGTTGGGGGCTGGAGGTGGAGGTGGAGGACACAGGACGGCGTTGGGGGCTGGAGGTGGAGGTGGAGGACACAGGACGGCGTTGGGGGCTGGAGGTGGAGGTGGAGGACACAGGACGGCGTTGGGGGCTGGATGTGGAGGACACAGGACGGCGTTGGGGGCTGGAGGTGGAGGTGGAGGACACAGGATGGCGTTGGGGGTTGGAGGTGGAGGTGGAGGTGGAGGACACAGGATGGCATTGGGGGCTGGAGGTGGAGGACACAGGATGGCGTTGGGGGTTGGAGGTGGAGGTGGAGGTGGAGGACACAGGACGGCGTTGGGGGCTGGAGGTGGAGGTGGAGGTGGAGGACACAGGATGGCGTTGGGGGCTGGAAGTGGAGGTGGAGGACACAGGACGGCGTTGGGGGCTGGAGGTGGAGGACACAGGATGGCGTTGGGGGCTGGAGGTGGAGGTGGAGGACACAGGACGGCGTTGGGGGCTGGAGGTGGAGGTGGAGGACACAGGATGGCATTGGGGGCTGGAGGGGTAGGACACAGGATGGCGTTGGGGGCTGGAGGTGGAGGACACAGGATGGCGTTGGGGGCTGGAGGTGGAGGTGGAGGACACAGGACGGCGTTGGGGGCTGGAGGTGGAGGTGGAGGACACAGGACGGCGTTGGGGGCTGGAGATGGAGGTGGAGGACACAGGACGGCGTTGGGGGCTGGAGGTGGAGGTGGAGGAGACAAGATGGCGTTGGGGGCTGGAGGTGGAGGTGGAGGTGGAGGACACAGGACGGCGTTGGGGCTGGAGATGGAGGTGGAGGTGGAGGACACAGGATGGCGTTGGGGGCTGGAGGTGGAGGTGGAGGACACAGGATGGCGTTGGGGGCTGGAGGTGGAGGTGGAGGACACAGGACGGCGTTGGGGGCTGGAGGTGGAGGTGGAGGACAAAGGACGGCGTTGGGGGCTGGAAGTGGAGGTGGAGGACACAGGACGGCGTTGGGGGCTGGAGGTGGAGGACACAGGATGGCGTTGGGGGCTGGAGGTGGAGGTGGAGGACACAGGATGGCGTTGGGGGCTGGAGGTGGAGGACACAGGACGGCGTTGGGGGCTGGAGGTGGAGGTGGAGGAGACAAGATGGCGTTGGGGGCTGGAGGTGGAGGTGGAGGTGGAGGACACAGGACGGCGTTGGAGGCTGGAAGTGGAGGTGGAGGACACAGGACGGCGTTGGGGGCTGGAGGTGGAGGACACAGGATGGCGTTGGGGGCTGGAGGTGGAGGTGGAGGACACAGGATGGCGTTGGGGGCTGGAGGTGGAGGACACAGGATGGCGTTGGGGGCTGGAGGTGGAGGTGGAGGACACAGGACGGCGTTGGGGGCTGGAGGTGGAGGTGGAGGACACAGGACGGCGTTGGGGGCTGGAGATGGAGGTGGAGGTGGAGGACACAGGACGGCGTTGGGGGCTGGAGGTGGAGGACACAGGACGGCGTTGGGGGCTGGAGGTGGAGGTGGAGGAGACAAGATGGCGTTTGGGGCTGGAGGTGGAGGTGGAGGACACAGGACGGCGTTGGGGCTGGAGATGGAGGTGGAGGTGGAGGACACAGGACGGCGTTGGGGGCTGGAGGTGGAGGACACAGGACGGCGTTGGGGGCTGGAGGTGGAGGACACAGGACGGCGTTGGGGGCTGGAGGTGGAGGTGGAGGACACAGGATGGCGTTGGGGGCTGGAGGTGGAGGACACAGGATGGTGTTGGGGGCTGGAGGTGGAGGTGGAGGACACAGGATGGCGTTGGGGCTGGAGGTGGAGGTGGAGGACACAGGACGGCGTTGGGGGCTGGAGGTGGAGGACACAGGACGGCGTTGGGGGCTGGAGGTGGAGGTGGAGGACACAGGACGGCGTTGGGGGCTGGAGGTGGAGGACACAGGACGGCGTTGGGGGCTGGAGGTGGAGGTGGAGGACACAGGATGGCGTTGGGGGCTGGAGGTGGAGGTGGAGGACACAGGATGGTGTTGGGGGCTGGAGGTGGAGGTGGAGGACACAGGATGGCGTTGGGGCTGGAGGTGGAGGTGGAGGACACAGGACGGCGTTGGGGGCTGGAGGTGGAGGTGGAGGTGGAGGACACAGGACGGCGTTGGGGGCTGGAGGTGGAGGTGGAGGACACAGGACGGCGTTGGGGGCTGGAGGTGGAGGTGGAGGACACAGGATGGCGTTGGGGCTGGAGGTGGAGGTGGAGGACACAGGATGGCGTTGGGGGCTGGAGGTGGAGGTGGAGGACACAGGACGGCGTTGGGGGCTGGAGGTGGAGGTGGAGGACACAGGACGGCGTTGGGGGCTGGAGGTGGAGGTGGAGGACACAGGATGGCGTTGGGGCTGGAGGTGGAGGTGGAGGACACAGGATGGCGTTGGGGGCTGGAGGTGGAGGTGGAGGACACAGGACGGCGTTGGGGGCTGGAGGTGGAGGTGGAGGACACAGGACGGCGTTGGGGGCTGGAGGTGGAGGTGGAGGACACAGGACGGCGTTGGGGCTGGAGGTGGAGGACACAGGACGGCGTTGGGGCTGGAGGTGGAGGTGGAGGACACAGGATGGCGTTGGGGGCTGGAGATGGAGGTGGAGGACACAGGACGGCGTTGGGGGCTGGAGATGGAGGTGGAGGTGGAGGACACAGGACGGCGTTGGGGGCTGGAGGTGGAGGTGGAGGTGGAGGAGACAAGATGGCGTTGGGGGCTGGAGGTGGAGGTGAAGGACACAGGATGGCGTTGGGGGCTGGAGGTGGAGGTGGAGGACACAGGACGGCGTTGGGGGCTTGAGGTGGAGGTGGAGGTGGAGGACACAGGATGGCGTTGGGGGCTGGAGGTGGAGGTGGAGGACACAGGACGGCGTTGGGGGCTGGAGGTGGAGGTGGAGGACACAGGACAGCGTTGGTGGCTGGAGGTGGAGGACACAGGACGGCATTGGGGGCTGGAGGTGGAGGACACAGGACGGCGTTGGGGGCTGGAGGTGGAGGTGGAGGACACAGGATGGCGTTGGGGGCTGGAGGTGGAGGTGGAGGACACAGGATGGCGTTGGGGGCTGGAGGTAGAGGTGGAGGTGGAGGACACAGGACGGCGTTGGGGGCTGGAGGTGGAGGTGGAGGACACAGGACGGCGTTGGGGGCTGGAGGTGGAGGTGGAGGACACAGGATGGCGTTGGGGCTGGAGGTGGAGGTGGAGGACACAGGATGGCGTTGGGGGCTGGAGGTGGAGGTGGAGGACACAGGACGGCGTTGGGGGCTGGAGGTGGAGGTGGAGGACACAGGATGGCATTGGGGGCTGGAGGTGGAGGTGGAGGACACAGGACGGCGTTGGGGCTGGAGGTGGAGGTGGAGGAGACAGGACGGCGTTGGGGCTGGAGGTGGAGGACACAGGACGGCGTTGGGGGCTGGAGGTGGAGGTGGAGGTGGAGGACACAGGACGGCGTTGTCTTTGACAGATGGGAGTTTGAGTTTTCCTCACGCTGGTCAAATCCTTGCGGCTAATGCGGTGGCTCGGCGAGGGGCGGTTACCACGGTCCACTGCGTAACCGTAGCAACCACGGCTGCCCTGGCGACCAAGGCGAGAGGGGGAGTTCCCTTCACTGAGAGACCGCCCACTTTCATCACAGCCAATGAACAGATAGGGGGAGGAGCATCGCTACACACAGGAAAGGGTTATGTGTGTGTGTGTGTGTGTGTGTGTGTGTGTGAGGAGGTGAGGTCATATTTAAGAAAATCCTTAAAAAAAAAAAAAAAAGCATGAATTACTGAATTTTCACAAAACTTCTTCTGAGTTTGGATAAGGTTCTCTGAGTACTTAATATACATGTGATATATATTTTCTATGTGGCCAGCCCAATGATTAAAGCTACATCCATTAAATAATAGCTTTATAAAGTAGAAGTAATATAAAGTATTAATGGAGTAACAATGTCCGTCCGGTCCGGTCCAGAGGTGTACCGCCGCACAAAGACCAGGGCTGGACATGAAGGCTTGCCCCAACGTCCGGGGCTAGTAGAAGCTTTGCTCGGGCAACTGAATCACCCCCCAGCTTGCCCCAACGGGCTCCTGGTTTCTTTGCTGATATTTTGACCTTTTTTTTGCCAAACTCACTTGATATTACCAACAGATCCCGCCGTCGCCAGGCGCCGCCATTTCTCACCCCGAGAGCGCGATTACGTGATTCTCGCGTGATTCCGTGATTCTCGCGTGATTCTCGCGTGATTCTCGCGTGAACGCTAATGATAAAAACCACGGCCGATCTCAACACGGAAACTCCATGTTGTCCACCATTTTTAATTTTTCACTTCGTCAACATTCAGACTGTCACCGGGACGTATCAAAAACTCACTTGAATCCAACATATAAAAACAACTTCAACGGATTAAGTGATTATTTTTGACGTAGTTTGGATTATTTTGAGTTTCTCATCCAGAAGTTTCACAAGTTTTTATGGTTCAGAAAAAAGTTGAGTGAGCAGGAAGAGGAGGAGGAACACGGACAGGATTTGACTTGTTGATATAAGAAAAATACATGACACACATTTTCCATGTTATTAAAATACTGTATATGGACAAAAAGTGACTAATACAATAAATAAGGTGTGGCAGTATGGTAGTAGGGTGTGACAGCTCCAATCTTAATACCATCACATTTATTTCAGACCAACAGCAAAAAGCTTAGAGGTCTCAAATAAACACTAGTTAAACTATTTAATTCACCTCTGGGAGTTAATTCACCTCTGGGAGTTAATTCACCTCTGGGAGTTAATTCACCTCTGGGAGTCAATTCACCTCTGGGAGTTAATTCACCTCTGGGAGTCAATTCACCTCTGGGAGTTAATTCACCTCTGGGAGTTAATTCACCTCTGGGAGTCAATTCACCTCTGGGAGTTAATTCACCTCTGGGAGTTAATTCACCTCTGGGACTTAATTCACCTCTGGGAGTTGATTCACCTCTGGGACTTAATTCACCTCTGGGAGTTAATTCACCTCTGGGAGTTAATTCACCTCTGGGACTTAATTCACCTCTGGGCGTTAATTCACCTCTGGGCGTTAATTCACCTCTGGGAGTCAATTCACCTCTGGGACTTAATTCACCTCTGGGAGTCAATTCAACTCTGGGAGTTAATTCACCTCTGGGCGTTAATTCACCTCTGGGCGTTAATTCACCTCTGGGAGTTAATTCAACTCTGGGAGTTAATTCACCTCTGGGAGTTAATTCACCTCTGGGAGTTAATTCACCTCTGGGCGTTAATTCACCTCTGGGCGTTAATTCACCTCTGGGAGTTAATTCACCTCTGGGACTTAATTCACCTCTGGGAGTTAATTCACCTCTGGGAGTTAATTCACCTCTGGGAGTTAATTCACCTCTGGGAGTTAATTCACCTCTGGGAGTTAATTCACCTCTGGGAGTCAATTCACCTCTGGGAGTTAATTCACCTCTGGGACTTAATTCACCTCTGGGAGTTAATTCACCTCTGGGCGTTAATTCACCTCTGGGAGTTAATTCACCTCTGGGAGTTAATTCACCTCTGGGAGTTAATTCACCTCTGGGAGTTAATTCAACTCTGGGAGTTAATTCACCTCTGGGAGTTGATTCATCTCTGGGCTTTTTGCTGTGAAGAACAAAGTTAAAATAAATATTATTGTTCCTTCAGATTGAATAGCATAAAGAGAATCACCTTCCATGAACGTTTCTTGAGTATTAAAGAAAGTAAAGTGTTTTTATGTAAGAAGTTCTGTTGGTTGAATTCATACATTAGCCAAGCTTATACATTGATATTAAACTAAATGTGTCTGGGCAAGTAAAAAGATTTTTCTTTCATTTTCCCCTTAACTGAGGTACGAACCGAACCTGACTTCTGTACTGATGTACGAACCGAACCTGACTTCTGTACTGATGTACGTACCGAACCTGACTTCTGTACTGAGGTACGTACCGAACCGGACTTCTGTACTGAGGTACGTACCGAACCCGACTTCTGTACTGAGGTACGTACCGAACCTGACTTCTGTACTGAGGTACGTACCGAACCTCACTTCTGTACTGAGGTACGTACCGAACCCGACTTCTGTACTGAGGTACGAACCGAACCTGACTTCTGTACTGAGGTACGAACCGAACCTGACTTCTGTACTGAGGTACGAACCGAACCTGACTTCTGTACTGAGGTACGAACCGAACCCGACTTCTGTACTGAGGTACGAACCGAACCCGACTTCTGTACTGAGGTACGTACCGAACCCGACTTCTGTACTGAGGTACGAACCGAACCCGACTTCTGTACTGAGGTACGAACCGAACCCGACTTCTGTACTGAGGTACGAACCGAACCCGACTTCTGTACTGATGTACGTACCGAACCTGACTTCTGTACTGAGGTACGAACCGAACCCGACTTCTGTACTGAGGTACGAACCGAACCCGACTTCTGTACTGAGGTACGAACCGAACCTGACTTCTGTACTGAGGTACGAACCGAACCCGACTTCTGTACTGAGGTACGAACCGAACCTGACTTCTGTACTGATGTACGTACCGAACCTGACTTCTGTACTGATGTACGTACCGAACCTGACTTCTGTACTGATGTACGTACCGAACCTGACTTCTGTACTGATGTACGAACCGAACCTGACTTCTGTACTGAGGTACGAACCGAACCTGACTTCTGTACTGAGGTACGAACCGAACCTGACTTCTGTACTGATGTACGAACCGAACCGGACTTCTGTACTGAGGTACGAACCGAACCTGACTTCTGTACTGAGGTACGTACCGAACCTGACTTCTGTACTGAGGTACGAACCGAACCTGACTTCTGTACTGATGTACGTACCGAACCAGACTTCTGTACTGAGGTACGAACCGAACCTGACTTCTGTACTGAGGTACGTACCGAACCTGACTTCTGTACTGATGTACGTACCGAACCAGACTTCTGTACTGAGGTACGAACCGAACCTGACTTCTGTACTGAGGTACGAACCGAACCTGACTTCTGTACTGATGTACGAACCGAACCTGACTTCTGTACTGATGTACGTACCGAACCTGACTTCTGTACTGAGGTACGTACCGAACCGGACTTCTGTACTGAGGTACGAACCGAACCCGACTTCTGTACTGAGGTACGAACCGAACATGACTTCTGTACTGAGGTACGAACCGAACCTGACTTCTGTACTGAGGTACGTACCGAACCTGACTTCTGTACTGAGGTACGTACCGAACCAGACTTCTGTACTGAGGTACGAACCGAACCTGACTTCTGTACTGAGGTACGAACCGAACCTGACTTCTGTACTGAGGTACGAACCGAACCTGACTTCTGTACTGAGGTACGAACCGAACCTGACTTCTGTACTGAGGTACGAACCGAACCAGACTTCTGTACTGAGGTACGAACCGAACCTGACTTCTGTACTGAGGTACGAACCGAACCAGACTTCTGTACTGAGGTACGAACCGAACCTGACTTCTGTACTGAGGTACGAACCGAACCTGACTTCTGTACTGAGGTACGAACCGAACCTGACTTCTGTACTGAGGTACGAACCGAACCTGACTTCTGTACTGAGGTACGTACCGAACCAGACTTCTGTACTGAGGTACGAACCGAACCTGACTTCTGTACTGAGGTACGAACCGAACCTGACTTCTGTACTGAGGTACGAACCGAACCTGACTTCTGTACTGATGTACGAACCGAACCTGACTTCTGTACTGAGGTACGAACCGAACTGTGACTTTTGTGTACCAGTACACCCCTAGAAAGTATGAAGTAATAATTAGAGCCCCAAAAACATTGAAACCCTGAGGCCCCACCAGGTGAAAGTAAGTGTGTATTCCAGCGTTCCATCCATTAAATGTCGGGGACATCAGTGTGAGTCGGACGTTTGGACGTTATGGAGTTTGGTTGTAAATCACTTTGTTTGATGGAACATTAAAGAGGAAAACTAAAAAGAAATAAAGCAGCTGGAACTACTGCTCAGCAGCCACATGAGGACTTTTGGTCATTGGATGTTAAACTAAACAAAGGTAACAGTGTCAGAGCAAAGCTGAGAGCTCCGAGGAAAGCTTGATGTTGAGTGGACGTCCGTATTGAGGGTAACTATCTCAATGTTTCTATAGAAACCAGCAGCAGTGAGGACGGACCAGGGCGTCACACTGCTGCTGGCTCAGGGCTCAAACGCAGCATAAGAATAACAATTTTAATGTTTCCCTGATGGAGACACAGCGTACCAGATGAAAATGTCTATTTTTGTAAAAAAATCACAAAAACAAGCTACTGAAAATCATGATAAACACGTCTACGAAATAATAATGAGAGTATCTAGAAATGGATGATTGTGCATTTTAGTGTGAATATTTACACTGAAATAATGTTAAATCATCTAGTCATTATCAATCATTGAAGATGTTTCTACGATGCAGCGTTGAATAAAGTTAACCCATAAAGCCGGCCTGGGAAAAACGTTCATTACTTTGTTACGCAGACCGGTCATAACCTGTTTGTGTTAACATCAGGCTGTACCATGCAGCACAGCAACACACACCTTCACCCTGCAGTGCTCACACTGACCACACACTGTGAGACAATCACCTTGTCCAGGTGAGAGGACGTTACCTGGAGGTGGAGGACATCTGTGGTGCAGCTGATGGAGTCCAACGATGGGACGTGTCTCACCGAGACACACTGGTAGCTGCTGCAGAGACACACACTCACAATCTCCAACTGCTGTGTGTGTGTGTGTGTGTGTGTGTGTGTGTGTGTGTGTGTGTGTGTGTGTGTGTGTGTGTGTGTGTGTGTGTACCTGCTGACACTGCTCTTCCTGGACAGGCTGGGTGAAGACGGAGGAGTCTGATAACTGTAGTTGAAGTCTGAACCTTTCAGGTCCAAAATCACCTGAGAGCAAAACACAACACGACTTGACTTCACTTCTTACACACACTGGTCCTCTGGGGGACAGTGGTCCTCTGGGGGACAGTGGTTCTCTGGGGGACAGTGGTCCTCTGGGGGACAGTGGTTCTCTGGGGGACAGTGGTCCTGTGGGGGACACTACCACACACTGGTCCTTTGGGGGGCAGTGGTCCTCTGGGGGACAGTGGTCCTGTGGGGGACACTAACACACACTGGTCCTCTGGGGGACAGTGGTCCTCTGGGGGACAGTGGTTCTCTGGGGGACAGTGGTCCTCTGGGGGACACTACCACACACTGGTCCTTTGGGGGACAGTGGTCCTCTGGGGGGACACTACCACACACTGGTCCTCTGGGGGACACTGGTCCTCTGTGGGACAGTGGTTCTCTGGGGGACAGTGGTCCTCTGGGGGACAGTACCTGCTCGCTGGCTGCAGGCAGCAGACTGGGTTCAGCCGTCAGGTTGCTCAGATCTTCTAGAATCGTCTGCAGGTGGGTGACTTCTCCAAGCATGTTGATCTCATGGTCCTGCACACACACACACACACACACACACACACACACACACACACACACACACACACACACACACACACACACACACGCACACCCACACACACATACACGCACACACACACACGGAGGTTAGAGCCACACACACACACACACACACGCAGAGCCACACACCCACGCCCACGCCCACACCCCCACACACCCCCCCACACACACACACACACACACACACACCCACCCACACCCACACACACACCCACCCACACCCACCCACACCCAGAGCCACACACACACACACACACACCCACCCACCCACCCACCCACCCACCCACCCACCCACCCACCCACCCACCCACCCACCCACCCACCCACCCACCCACACACACACACACACACACACACACACACACACACACACACACACACACACACACACACACACACACACCCACCAGCACAGGCCTCAGCATGGTGACGAAGCTGCAGTAGCGTGCTCTCTCCTCCACCAGCGCTCTGCACACGGCTCGTTTCTCAGTCTCCTCCAGGACGGCGTAACGAATGTTCACATCTTGCAGTGCGCTGTCCAGCTGACCCCGAGCTTCACCTTTACCTGCACACACAGGAAGTGACGTCATTAAACACACCACCAGTCAACTTTCGACTGCAAAGACATTCCACCTGTGGAGCCACTTTCATAAAGTTGTTTTCGCACTGACCCGAACATCATGAAACTGTCATTGCTTCAGTTTGATGGGGCCTTAGATTGGCAGGATGTTCATACGGCAGCAACACGTGAAAAAAATACCCAAACATTTTTGGTCCAAATACCAGATCCCCCTTGAACTGCTACCTTATGGTGGTGGGGGAGTTTGAGCACCTGAATGACCCTTGGAGCCATGTTGTCGGGGGCTTTATGCCCCCCAGTAGGGTCTCCCAAGGCAAACAGGTCCTAGGTGACAAGTCAAACTAAAAGCAGTTCAAAACACCACTATGGATAAACATTGAAAGAGAGGAGAGATGTCACACGGTGAGGCACAGCCGGGGCCCCACCCTGGCACCAGGCCTGGGGTGGGGCTCGTATGCGAGCTCCTGGTGGCCGGGCTCTTACCCGCGGGCCCCTCCTCCTCATCCTCCTGTGGACCCACCACCCACAGAGGCTGCCGTAGGGGTCGGGTGCAGTGTGGATTGGGTGGCAGTCGACGGCAGGGGCCTCGACGACCCGATCCTGGACACAGACTCTGGCTTTGGGGACATGAAATGTGACCTCGCTGGGGAGGAAGGAGTCCGAGCTTGTGAGGGAGGCTGAGAGATACCGTCTAGATATAGTCGGGCTCACCTCCACTCACAGCTTGGACTCTGGAACCCAGCTCCTCCACAGGGGCTGGATACTCCACTGCTCTGGAGTTGCCCGCAGTGTAAGGCGGCGGGCTGGAGTGGGCTTGCTTATTGCCCCACAGCTCAGCCGCCATGTGTTGGAGTTCACCCCGGTGAACGAGAGGGTTGCGTCCCTACGCCTTCAAGTAGGGGACAGGTCTCTGACTGTTGTCTCGGCCTATGCACCGAACAGAAGTTCAGAGTACCCAACCTTCTTGGAGTCCCTGGGAGGGGTGCTGGATAGTGCCCCAACTGGGGACTCCATTGTTCTCCTGGGGGACTTCAACGCCCACGTGGCCAATGACAGTGAGACCTGGAAGGGGGTGATTGGTGCACGTGGCACCAGGACACCCTAGGCCGGAGGTCAGTGATAGACTTTGTGGTCGTGTCATCTGATCTCTGGCCGTGTGTCTTGGACACTCGGGTAAAGAGAAGGGCAGAGCTGTCAACTGATCAACACCTGGTGGTGAGTTGGATGCGCTGGACCGGGAGGAGGATAGACTCGACCCAAACCCAAACGTGTTATGAGGGTCTGCTGGGAACATCTGGCCGAGCCCTCCGTCCGCGCAGTCTTCAACTCCCACCTCCGGGAGAGCTTCTCACAGATCCCGAGGGAGGTTGGAGACATTGAGTCCGAGTGGACCATGTTCTCCACTTCCATTGTCGAAGCTGCTGCTCAGAGCTGTGGCCGCAGGGTCTCTGGCGCCTGTCGTGGCGGCAATCCCCGAATCCGGTGGTGGAAACCGGAAGTAAGGGATGCCGTCAAGCTGAAGAAGGAGTCCTACCGGGCACTGTTAGCCCATAGGACTCCCGAGGCAATCGACAGGTACCGGCAGGCCAAGCGAGCTGCAGCCCGAGCTGTGGTGGAGGCAAAAACTCAGGTCTGGGAGGAGTTCGGAGAGGCCATGGAGTGTTGCTGAGTGGAGTTGCTGAGTGGAGTTGCTGAGTGGCTGCACACCACACTGTTTCACCAAAACTGTTAAACTTGTGATTATGTATGTGTGGTCTCTCAGGTTTGAGAAATGTGACGACAGTTTTCTAATCTTGCAGTGTGAACCGGGCTTCAGACTGCTGCCCCACAAGCCGGCCCCGGATCAGCTGCAGATAATGGATGGCTAGCAGCTGAGATCAGAAAACTGCTGTTACTTTCAAAAACACAGATAAAAATAGATAAGATCAAGAACATTTCTTTAAGCCTAAATACCTGGGGAAATGAATTTTTAGTGGAAAAAATTACCTTTGTATTTGTTACAAGGACATCATTTGCAGGTGATGTGTGAGAAATGTATTGAAATGATGGTTGAATGATTTGTGTATAAACAAGCACAAATCAAAAAATGAGAAAATCAGAAATTAAAATGATACATGATCACAGACATAACATCATGGCTCTCTAACCAAAAGATGCATTATTGCAGATGAGGACAATCGATGGTATAGCATCTATTGTTATTCATGAAGGATCTACAGCAGTTACTACAAGTGTTGTACCCACAACCAACCAGCAGGGGTCAAACACAACACATGGACTTGACTTGGCATGAAGTTAAAAAGGTGTACAAATACACGGTGTGTACATGTAGAACTGCATAATCCTCAAAAACTGAATATATTCTATGATTATATTACAGATTTTAAAGAGAGTAAAACTACTTTTGAAAGAATCTTCAATCTTTTCTAATAAATACTATAACTTACAACTCCTACTATCTTTATAATATTTATACCAACATCATCACTGTAGGTCTGAAAATAGAGGTCAATTGTCTGTGTGTGTGTGTGTGTGTGTGTGTGTGTGTGTGTGTGTGTGTGTGTGTGTGTGTGTGTGTGTGTGTGTGTGTGAGAAGAAAAGAGCCTGGCTGGACGGTATGAAGTGCTATATGGAGGTACTTTGGCTTCAAAACAAATGAGCACGGTGTCTTTGTGGTGTTTTATTTATTATCTATATAGTTCTAAGATTTTCTGGAAAAAATAAAGTCAATAATGCCATTTGTTGTTCTCTTTTTATTTGGAAAAGTATCAAAATACATGGTGGTATCGGAATCGATACCAAAATGTTGGAGCACGGTAAATGACAAAAAGCTAATCAAACTATAGTTGTTTGTTTTTTTAAAAGAAAGAAAATCAAGCAAACAAAATTGGTTCAGATGGGATAAAAAACAATGAGGTAGAAATAATAATTAAAAAAAATTATATATATATATATATATATATATATATATATATATATATATATATATATATATATATATATATACACACCATTAAATCAATAAAGCTTAGCCCCAGAAATGTAATAGTTAAGTTAATAAAAACATGTTATGAAATAGACCACACAGCCTGTGAGCTGATTGGTCTGAATCTCTATAAATAAAGAAGACGTCACTCAATTGCTTCAATCTGGAAAACAAACAATATTGTTCACTAGAAAATTCCCGCGGAAATTTTATTGTGCCTGCCACCTGCTGCCCCCTGCTGCCGAGCGAGGCCGCGGCGGGGTCAAAAGTACGTGGAAACCATGTCATTAGCTAGTGATTCTCGATCGCAGCGCCACCACGAGGCCACCCTCCAAATTTCAGCTCATTTGAACCAACTTGTTAGCATGCGATGCTAACAGCTAAAAGCGATTTAAGTACGTGGAAACCATGTCAATAGCTAGTGATTCTCGATCATTCTCGATTCTCGATGTGACTGCTTATAGTTGGAGAACCGTGACACTTGGGTGAAAAATTCCTTCACCGTGGGCGTCGGGAGAAGTTGAAGGACGTACGGTGTGGTTTTCATGTCCTCACGAGATTCCGTCTCCCCGTGAGGACTTGAAACAAATGGCTGAACTTTGGGGATTTGGGGAGAAAATGACTCGTCAAAATGTATTGGCGCGGATGAGACAGAATCCTGCGCTCCCTATCAATTAAGTCCACTGGAGGGAGAACCGTATCTCTCTGAGACAAAAGTGTCCCCTCGTGAGAAGCACAAGGCCTGTAGCTACATTTTGATGTATAATATGTTGAGAAAGACGAAGAAATGTGTCTGTGGTGACGAGATAAAAACTTTTTTTTTTGTAAAACGGCAGTTTCTCTCCCTCTAGCCGAAATCTCCTCACTCTAACCTCTCCACATACACACCCATACAAAACTGGAAAAAGGAGGGAAAAATTGATGACATTTGAAGGCTCACAGTTTAAAATTGGTAAAAGTTGTGAAAAATCCGAGGACATATGTGAATAGAAGACAAATGTGGCAACGTTTTAAAAGTAAGTTGGAGTCTGTAACTGAAAATTTGGCGACGTGATGTGGCGGGGAAAAAGTGTGATTTTGTGTGAATTTTTTGCAGGAATCGCATTCAAGTCTCCATCCATCCATCCATTGGCTACCGCTTTATCCGGGGCCGGGTCGCGGAGGCAGCAGTCTGAGCAGAGTTGCCCAGACTTCCCTCGCCCCAGACACTTCCTCCAGCTCCTCCGGTGGCACCCCAAGGCGTTCCCAGGCCAGCCGAGAGACATAGTCCCTCCAGCGTGTCCTGGGTCTGCCCCGAGGCCTCCTACCGGAGGGACATGCCCGAAACACCTCCCTCGGGAGGCGTCCGGGGGGCATCCGAAATAGATGCCCGAGCCACCTCAGCTGGCTCCTCTCGATGTGGAGGAGCAGCGGCTCTACTCCGAGCTCCTCCCTGGTGACTGAGCTCCTCACCCTATCTCTAAGGGTGACTGAGCTCCTCCCCCTATCTCTAAGGGTGACTGAGCTCCTCACCCTATCTCTAAGGGTGACTGAGCTCCTCACCCTATCTCTAAGGGTGACTGAGCTCCTCACCCTATCTCTAAGGGTGACTGAGCTCCTCACCCTATCTCTAAGGGTACGCCCAGCCACCCTACGGAGGAAGCTCATTTCAGCCGCTTGTATCCGAAATCTCGTTCTTTCGGTCATGACCCATAGTTCATGACCATAGGTAAGGGTAGGAACGAAGATCGACCGGTAAATCGAGAGCTTCGCTTTTTGGCTCAGCTCCTTCTTCACCACGACGGACCGATACAACGTCCGCATGACTGCAGACGCTGCACCGATCCGCCTGTCGATCTCACGCTCCATCTTCCCCCACTTGTGAACAAGACCCCAAGATACTTAAACTCCTCCACTTGGGACAAGGGCACTCCACCGACCTGGAGGGGGCAAGCCACCTTTTTCCGGTCGAGCATTCAAGTCTATGAGAGAAATTTTCCCCATTTTTTACGTTTTGTTCGTAAACCGTTTGCGATATCCAAAATCTGAATAGATCCGCACCGATCCCGATAATTGCGCACGTTTCGATATATCATTGTCTATGTACGCCAAACGGTGTGGGACTAGTAGGGTTCCGTAAATTGCGGCAGAAGAAGAAGAATAAGAATATTTAAAAAAAACGGCGCCTTCCCAGGATTGTAATAATTGTGCGACGCCTCTTACAGAGGCAGGCACAATTAATTAGTGTTTCCAGGGAAATGTACTGTTGAGTGAGCAGCTTGATCCTTTAAGACTTTAATCTCCACACGTCTTCTGACACATTGAGACGGTTGAGCTCCGACCTGCAGATTGTGTTTCACTGAGTCCTGCTGCTTTAACTTCTCTTTGTCACATTGTTTCCCAAGAGGCCCAGCTTATTAGTGTTCAACCACAAAATGTAACTAAAGTACCAGTATGACCATTGTTATTATTGGAAACCTGTATTTTCAAAATAAAAGGTCAGAACTTTTTTTTTTTTTTATAAGTCCTATCATAAATTAAAATATTGTCAAAATATTTTAAACGTTCACATTGAAGAAAGTTATTAGTATCGATAATGCATGAATGAATGAATGAATAATTTCATGGCCAGTAAATCCACATGTATACCCAATATTTTCACTATATAACAATAAATAGGTTACAAAAGTTTAAAAAAATACATTTATTACACTATATTTATGCATTTTTAATCGTGTAAAAATGAATGAGCAAAGATATAAAAGTCAAAAAAGACCAAATAAATGTAATGAGCAGTTTATAAGCAGTGTTTGCTGACACGTCACCTGATCATGATTCCAGATTAAATATTAATCATTAGCATAAAAACAGTTAATAAAAGCAGTTTTAATAGCCCGGAGCAGATCTCAGTTACTGTGTGTTACTGTGTGTTATTGTATGTTACTGTGTTTTACTGTGTGTTACTGTATGTTACTGTGTTTTACTGTGTGTTACTGTATGTTACTGTGTTTTACTGTGTTTTACTGTATGTTACTGTGTGTTACTGTGTGTTACTGTATGTTATTGTATGTTACTGTGTTTTACTGTATGTTACTGTGTGTTACTGTGTGTTACTGTGTGTTATTGTATGTTACTGTGTTTTACTGTGTGTTACTGTATGTTACTGTGTTTTACTGTATGTTACTGTGTGTTACTGTGTGTTACTGTGTTTTACTGTATGTTACTGTGTGTTACTGTATGTTACTGTGTGTTACTGTGTGTTACTGTGTGTTACTGTGTTTTACTGTATGTTACTGTGTTTTACTGTATGTTACTGTGTGTTACTGTATGTTACTGTGTTTTACTGTATGTTACTGTGTGTTACTGTGTGTTATTGTATGTTACTGTGTTTTACTGTGTGTTACTGTATGTTACTGTGTTTTACTGTATGTTACTGTGTGTTACTGTGTGTTACTGTATGTTACTGTGTTTTACTGTGTTTTACTGTATGTTACTGTGTTTTACTGTGTGTTACTGTGTTTTACTGTGTGTTACTGTATGTTACTGTGTGTTACTGTGTGTTACTGTGTTTTACTGTATGTTACTGTGTTTTACTGTATGTTACTGTGTGTTACTGTGTTTTACTGTATGTTACTGTGTATTACTGTGTTACTGTGTGTTACTGTGTTTTACTGTATGTTACTGTGTTTTACTGTATGTTACTGTGTTTTAGTAACATACAAAACCCCCATGGATACACGCAAGAGGAGCAAGGTGACGTCGCCCGGTTTGGCGCAGCCGGGGCCACACCCTGGAGCCAGGCCCGGGGTGGAGGCTCGCACGCAAGCGCCTGGTGGCCGCGTTCTTGGCCGCGGGACTCGGCCGGGCTCAGCCCGAAGGGACGACGCGGGCCCCTCTTCCTCATCCTCCTGTGGACCCACCACCCACAGAGGCTGCCGTAGGGGTCGGGTGCAGTGTGGATTGGGTGGCAGTCGACGGCAGGGGCCTCGACGACCCGATCCCCGGACACGGACTCTGGCTTTTGGGACATGGAATGTGACCTCGCTGGGGGGGAAAGAGCCCGAGCTTGTGAGGGAGGCTGAGAGATACCGTCTAGATATAGTCGGGCTCACCTCCACTCACAGCTTGGACTCTGGAACCCAGCTCCTCGACAGGGGCTGGTTACTCCACTTCTCTGGAGTTGCCCGCGGTGTAAGGCGGGGGGCTGGAGTGGGCTTGCTTATTGCCCCACAGCTCAGCCGCCACGTGTTGGAGTTCACCCCGGTGAACGAGAGGGTTGCGTCCCTACGCCTACAAGTAGGGGACAGGTCTCTGACTGTTGTCTCGGCCTATGCACCGAACAGCAGCTCAGAGTACCCAACCTTCTTGGAGTCCCTGGGAGGGGTGCTGGATAGTGCCCCAACTGGGGACTCCATTGTTCTCCTGGGGGACTTCAACGCCCACGTGGGTAATGACAGTGAGACTTGGAAGGGGGTGATTGGGAGGAACGGCCTCCCCGATCTGAACCCGAGCGGTGTTCTGTTATTGGACTTCTGTGCCAGTCACAGCTTGTCCATAACGAACACCATGTTGGAGCACAGGGGTGTCCATAAGTGCACATGGCACCAGGACACCCTAGGCCGGAGGTCAATGATAGACTTTGTGGTCGTGTCATCTGATCTCTGGCCACGTGTCTTGGACACTCGGGTAAAGAGAGGGGCAGAGCTGTCAACTGATCACCACCTGGTGGTGAGTTGGATGCGCTGGACTGGGAGGAGGCCGGATAGACTCGGCAGGCCCAAACGTGTTGTGAGGGTCTGCTGGGAACATCTGGCCGAGCCCTCCGTCCGCGCAGCCTTCAACTCCCACCTCCGGGAGAGCTTCTCACAGATCCCGAGGGAGGTTGGAGACATCGAGTCCGAGTGGACCATGTTCTCCACTTCCATTGTCGAAGCTGCTGCTCGGAGCTGTGGCCGCAGGGTCTCTGGCGCCTGTCGTGGCGGCAATCCCCGAACCCGGTGGTGGACACCGGAAGTAAGGGATGCCGTCAAACTGAAGAAGGAGTCCTACCGGGCACTGTTAGCTCATAGGACTCCCGAGGCAGTCGACAGGTACCGGCAGGCCAAGCGAGCTGCAGCCCGGGCTGTGGTGGAGGCAAAAACTCGGGTCTGGGAGGAGTTCGGAGAGGCCATGGAGGAGGACTTTCGGTCGGCCTCGAGGAAATTCTGGCAAACCGTCCGGCGCCTCAGGCGGGGGAAGCAGTTCTCCACCAACACTGTTTACAGTGGAAGTGGGGAGCTGTTGACCTCAACATTGTTGGGCGGTGGAAGGAATACTTCGAGGACCTCCTCAATCCCACCACCACGTCTTCCATTGAGGAAGCAGAGACTGGGTTCTCAGAGGTGGACTCGTCCATCTCCCAAGCTGAAGTCACCGAGGTTGTTGTGAAGCTCCTCGGTGGCAAGGCACCGGGAGTGGATGAGATTCGCCCAGAGTTCCTTAAATCTCTGGATGTGCAGGGACTGTCGTGGCTGACTCGTCTCTGCAACATCGCGTGGCGGGCGGGGACAGTACCTCTGGACTGGCAGACCGGGGTGGTGGTCCCTCTCTTTAAGAAGGGGGATCGGAGGGTGTGTTTCAACTACAGAGGGATCACACTCCTCAGCCTCCCCGGGAAAGTCTATTCCAGGGTACTGGAGAGGAGGGTCCGGCCGTTAGTCGAACCTCGGATCCAAGAGGAACAATGCGGTTTTCGTCCTGGTCGTGGAACACTGGACCAGCTCTATACCCTCCACCAGGTGCTTGAGGGTTCGTGGGAGTTCGCCCAACCAGTCCACATGTGTTTTGAGGATCTGGAGAAGGCGTTCGACCGCGTCCCCCGAGATGTCCTGTGGGGGGTGCTCCGGGAGTACGGAGTCCGGGGTCCCTTGTTGAGGGCTGTTCGGTCCTTGTATTCCCGGAGCAGGAGTCTGGTTCACATTGCCGGCAGTAAGTCGGACCTGTTCCCTGTGCACGTTGGCCTCCGGCAGGGGTGTCCTTTGTCACCGGTTCTGTTCATCATATATATGGACAGAATTTCTAGGCATAGCCGGGGGCCGGAGGGGGTCCGGCTTGGGGACCACAGAATCTCATCTCTGCTATTTGCGGATGATGTGGTTCTGTTGGCCCCATCAAGCCTGGATCTCCAGCGTGCACTGACACGGTTCGCAGCCGAGTGTGAAGCAGCTGGGATGAGGATCAGCACCTCTAAATCCGAGGCCATGGTTCTCGACCGGAAAAAGGTGGCTTGCCCCCTCCAGGTCGGTGGAGTGCCCTTGTCCCAAGTGGAGGAGTTCAAGTGTCTCGGGGTCTTGTTCACGAGTGGGGGAAAGATGGAGCGTGAGATCGACAGGCGGATCGGTGCAGCGTCTGCAGTTATGCGGACGTTGTATCGGTCCGTCGTGGTGAAGAAGGAGCTGAGCCAAAAAGCGACGCTCTCGATTTACCGGTCGATCTTCGTTCCTACCCTCACCTATGGTCATGAACTATGGGTCATGGCCGAAAGAACGAGATCCCGGATACAAGCGGCTGAAATGAGCTTCCTCCGTAGGGTGGCTGGGCGTACCCTTAGAGATAGGGTGAGGAGCTCAGTCACCCTTAGAGATAGGGTGAGGAGCTCAGTCACCCTTAGAGATAGGGTGAGGAGCTCAGTCACCAGGGAGGAGCTCGGAGTAGAGCCGCTGCTCCTCCACATCGAGAGGAGCCAGCTGAGGTGGCTCGGGCATCTATTTCGGATGCCCCCCGGACGCCTCCCGAGGGAGGTGTTTCGGGCATGTCCCTCCGGTAGGAGGCCTCGGGGCAGACCCAGGACACGCTGGAGGGACTATGTCTCTCGGCTGGCCTGGGAACGCCTTGGGGTGCCACCAGAAGAGCTGGAGGAAGTGTCTGGGGCGAGGGAAGTCTGGGCAACTCTGCTCGGACTGCTGCCTCCGCGACCCGGCCCCGGATAAAGCGGTAGCCAATGGATGGATGGATGGATACTGTGTTTTACTGTATGTTACTGTGTGTTACTGTGTGTTACTGTGTTTTACTGTATGTTACTGTGTGTTACTGTGTGTTACTGTGTTTTACTGTATGTTACTGTGTGTTACTGTGTTTTACTGTATGTTACTGTGTGTTACTGTATGTTACTGTGTTTTACTGTGTTTTACTGTATGTTACTGTGTGTTACTGTGTGTTACTGTGTTTTACTGTATGTTACTGTGTTTTACTGTGTTTTACTGTGTTTCACTGTGTGTTACTGTGTTTTACTGTGTTTTACTGTATGTTACTGTGTTTCACTGTGTGTTACTGTGTTTTACTGTGTTTTACTGTATGTTACTGTGTATTACTGTGTTACTGTGTGTTACTGTGTTTTACTGTGTTTTACTGTATGTTACTGTGTGTTACTGTATGTTACTGTGTGCTACTGTGTTTTACTGTATGTTACTGTATGTTACTGTGTTTTACTGTATGTTACTGTGTGTTACTGTATGTTACTGTATGTTACTGTGTGTTAATGTGTGTTACTGTGTTTTACTGTATGTTACTGTGTGTTACTGTGTTTTACTGTATGTTACTGTGTTTTACTGTGTGTGACTGTGTTTTACTGTGTGTTACTGTATGTTACTGTGTGTTACTGTGTGTTACTGTATGTTACTGTGTTTTACTGTGTGTTGCTGTGTGTTGCTGTGTGTTACTGTAT
This sequence comes from Blennius ocellaris, assembly GCF_963422515.1. Classification (NCBI taxonomy): domain Eukaryota; kingdom Metazoa; phylum Chordata; class Actinopteri; order Blenniiformes; family Blenniidae; genus Blennius; species Blennius ocellaris. Next base: position 32,378,755 of record NC_137653.1, on the reverse strand, counting down.
GTTACTGTGTGTTACTGTATGTTACTGTATGTTACTGTGTGTTACTGTGTGTTACTGTGTTTTACTGTATGTTACTGTGTGTTACTGTGTTTTACTGTATGTTACTGTGTGCTACTGTGTTACTGTATGTTACTGTGTTTTACTGTATGTTACTGTGTATCACTGTTTTTTACTGTATGTTACTGTGTTTTACTGTATGTTACTGTGTGTTACTGTGTTTTACTGTGTGTTACTGTGTGCTACTGTGTTTTACTGTATGTTACTGTGTGTTACTGTGTTTTACTGTATGTTACTGTGTGTTACTGTGTTTTACTGTATGTTACTGTGTATTACTGTGTTACTGTGTGTTACTGTGTTTTACTGTATGTTACTGTGTTTTACTGTATGTTACTGTGTGTTAATGTGTGTTACTGTGTTTTACTGTATGTTACTGTGTGTTACTGTATGTTACTGTGTAACTGTATGTTACTGTGTATTACTGTGTTACTGTGTTTTACTGTGTGTTACTGTGTGTTACTGTATGTTACTGTGTGTTACTGTGTGTTACTGTGTTTTACTGTATGTTACTGTATGTTACTGTGTGCTACTGTGTTACTGTATGTTACTGTGTTTTACTGTATGTTACTGTGTGTCACTGTGTTTTACTGTATGATACTGTGTATTACTGTGTTACTGTGTGTTACTGTGTGTTACTGTGTTTTACTGTATGTTACTGTATGTTACTGTGTTTTACTGTATGCTACTGTGTGTTACTGTATGTTACTGTGTGCTACTGTGTTTTACTGTATGTTATTCTATGTTACTGTGTGTTACTGTGTTTTACTGCATGTCACTGTGTGTCACTGTGTTTCACTGTGTGTTACTGTGTGTTACTGTGTTTCACTGTGTGTTACTGTGTGTTACTGTATGTTACTGTGTGTTACTGTATGTTACTGTGTGTTACTGTGTTTTACTGTATGTTACTGTGTTTTACTGTATGTTACTGTATGTTACTGTTTCTTACTGTGTTTTACTGTATGTTACTGTATGTTGCTGTGTTTTACTGTATGTTACTATATGTTACTGTATGTTAGGGTTAGGGTTACTGTGTTTCACTGTATGCTACTGTGTGTTACTGTATGCTACTGTGTGTTACTGTATGTTACTGTGTTTTACTGTATGTTACTGTATGTTACTGTGTGTTACTGTATGTTACTGTATGTTACTGTGTGTTACTGTATGTTACCGTGTGTTACTGTGTGTTACTGTATGTTACTGTATGTTACTGTGTGTTACTGTGTGTTACCGTGTGTTACTGTGTTACTGTATGTTACCGTGTGTTACTGTATGTTACTGTGGTTTACTGTATGTTACTGTGTGCTACTGTGTGTTACTGTGTGCTACTGTATGTTACTGTGTTTTACTGTATGCTACTGTGTGTTACTGTGTTTTAATGTATGTTACTGTATGTTACTGTGTGTTACTGTGTTACTGTATGATCTCACAAGACCACCGGAAGTTTGTTCATTTCTAGGGAAAGACAGTTTTCATCTGTCATGATACACAGTCATGACATATGAATTCTGACCCAGGAATGTGATTGACCATCACACCCAGTGGGGGGGTGGGGGGGTTGGACCTTTTGCTACAGCAGACCCTCCCCACTTTCTGCTGAAACGACTCTTCCACCATGAACTCAGCCAGTCACTGATCGGTTGAAGTTCTCAGGATTTCACACCTTCAAATCCCCAAACCTTCACAAAAAGCCTTTGAAAGAGACTCCTCAGAGCAGGGGTGTCAAACTCAGATCCTGGAGGGCCGAAGCTCTGCTGATTTTCCACGTCTCCCTCTCCTGAATGTCCTGATGGTTCATCACCACCTTCAGCACAAAGCCAGATAACGAGCTGCTCATTGCAATCAGCTGTGTGGAAGCAAGGACACATCCAAACCGTGCAGGGCTGCGGCCCTCGAGGACCGGAGTTCCACACGTGTGCCTCAGAGTCTTACCCAGAGTCTTCTCCTGTGAACACTGTGGGAGGAGCTGAGTCCCAGCAGCTCAGCTCACCCAGCGTTAGCATCCAGCTAACACCAGAGGCCTTCAACCAGGGCCTTCACTCCTCAACTTCTCTGCTGACCCACCACGAGGGTCAGACCTTCCCCTGATCCAGAGACCAGCACCCAGAGTCTGATCTCCCATCAACCAGGAAAACCAACCGGTTCCTCCAGGACGGACCAGGGAAACGACGCCTCACAGAACTTCTTTGTGTTTTCCTCAACCAGCAGGAAAACCATCACAGACCTGAGCGACCAGCTCCTCAGTCTGGACAAAAGGAACAACCAGGAGCTGCAAAGAAGGACTCCTGAAACATCAACTTCATCTTCTTCTCCTCAGCCTGCAGAACCAGCAACCACAGTTAGCAGGAGGTGCTAACTACAGGAGAAGACACCAGCTTCCCTCCAGCAGGACAACAACTGAACTCCTTCAAGGAAGTGGTAACAACTGGGCTTTACCTGAGATTAGTTAAACCTGATGCTATGATAGAACTGTTTAACTTCATGAAGATGTGTTGATTCTGTTACAGTGATTGAGTTCTATAGATAATGATATTAGGAGCAGTTATCAACCTGTAAACCAACGTTAGCTCTACCACAGACACAGGGTCTGCATGCTAATCTTTGCTTTACTAACTAGTTAACTCACAATCCTACACATATCACATCAAAGACAACATCACACAGTAACTGAACACCATCTGACGACTCCTGACGTTTTACAAAACAAGTCTCATTCACATCAAGTCATTCTAGAAATGGTCCTTTAGCAGAGACACACAGGAAGCAGACGCTAAAGACTAGCTTCCATGTTCCATTGTTCTCCAGCACATGGTGGAGACCCAGGACAGACTTCCTGCTCTCTGATAACCTCCATTTGAATGGAGTTTCTTGTGATCCGCCATCTTGTTTTGTAGTTCCATCACACGTCTCACACACACACTTCTTCCACATCTCTCTCTTTTCTCTCCACACACACACACACACACACACACACACACACACACACACACACACACACACACACACACACACACACACACACACACACACACACACACACACACACACACACACACACACACACACACACACACCCAGCTGTATATAGGTAGTTAGAATCCGTTTATTTGTTTTCATTGTAAATAAATATAATGTTTGGAATCATACTTGCTGTTTTATTAATGAGCACAAAGGAGAATGAAATGTCGACCTCTTCTGTGTCAAGAACTCCAAAATCCTTCAAGCTTTACTGTTAATTCTGGTAATTGTATTTAATTTAACTATTAATTCAAATTCCTGATGAACTGTTTAGTATCTCTTATGAGACTGATAGAACTGAATTGGCTATCATTTCCTGTTAAGACAGGTGGAGCTCCGAGGTTCTGATACACATCAGATTACATTTCAATAACATAATTAATAACTATATTAGATAATTATTAATCATTATCCATAGCCAACCACAACATAAATGGTAGCTTGTGATCATTATGAGGTAAGAAACCCTACAATATGGATAGAAGACCATTCTTCATGAGACTAAAAAGCCATATGATACTATACTAAATTTATATGGACATATACTGGATATATGAAACATATACACTACTCACAAAAAGTTAGGGATATTTGGCTTTCAGGACGAGCCTAAAATGCCTTCAAACCTTTACAGGTGAACTTAATGTCAGCTTCTCTAAGCTTTTCAATGCACATGTCCAACTGTTAAATGTCTCAGTACTTTTTGCACAAGTTGCTGTTCTCTCTCAAGGAGCTTAACGGCAAAATTCACAACAGTTGTTTGATCCTGTAATCGACCAATAAATGTCCTGGTTCAATTAGAGTTGGTGTTTAAACAGTCGTCCTCATCATGCTGTTCACATTTTGACATCATGAGAGCAAGACCACACCTAACGATGGATCAACAGTACCTTGCATTGTGACGCTTCAAACAGGACGTCCTCAGACGGAGTGTCCACTGAGCTCAGAGGGTCACAGAGGGTCAGCAGGTTGAACAGATACCGAGAGACTGGAAGAGTCACAGAAAGGTGTAGAAGTGGACGTCCTTTGACCACATCCCATGCTGATGACCACTACATCGTGAACAGAGCCCTGAGAAACCGGGTGACGAAGGCCAGTCGACTCCAGACACATGTAAGGAAGGTGAGAGGCTCCAAGTGTCACGTCAGACCACCGAAACCGTTTCCCTCAGCGTGGTCTGCTCTAGACCACCTGCAAGGTACCTGACCACACCACCAGCATGGTCTGTATGGACCACCTGCAAGGTACCTGACCACACCACCAGGCCCAGGCGTCATGGTCTTGATGGACCAGGGAGCTTTTACGCTGGACGAGGGTCCAGTGGGCCTCAGTGCTGTTCTCCGGTGAAAGTCGATTCATGTTGAGCAGAAATGATGGCCGCCAACGATGTTGGAGACGTCCAGGAGACGTCCAGGAGACGTCCAGGAGAGCGCTATGCATGAGCCACTGTTGTCACCAGACCAGCTTTTGGTGGTGGCGGTGTTACGGTGTTACGGTGTTACAGTGTAGGGCAGGTGTGTCCAGTCGGTACAGAACTGCCCTACACTTTGTGGATGGTACAGTGACAAGCCCGTACTACCTGAATAACATCATTGATCCAGTGATTGTGCCCCTCAAGAACAACACAGGCCTAATGCCATCTTCCTGGAGGACAACGTTCCAGCTCTTCCAGGTCACGTCATCAGAACGGCTGTTGGAGGCTGGTGGACCTCAAGTGGTCTGGACTTTCTCCAGACCTGAATCCCATTGAAAGCCTGTGGGATCAGCTGAGTCGCCCTGTAGAGACTCCAAACTCTGCCCCCCAGGCCCTCAATGACCTGAGGGCTGCCCTTCAGGAACAGTGGGACGCCTCAGCAGACAATAAGTCGACTTGTGAACAGCATGAGACGTCGTTGTCAAGCTGTAATTGATGCTCAAGGGCACATGACCAGTTATTGAGACGCTGACATGTTTTGTTGTGCTGTACCCAACATTGTTAACTTTTGTTTAATAAATTGTTTGAGATGAAGAAATCACCAGTGCATCCTTCTACTTAAATGTCCTGCTTCCATGATATGATATCACTGTCGCGTGAACTTTTTACATTTTCCATAAATTTCACCTGAAAGCCAAATATCCTTCACTTTTTGTGAGTAGTGTATAACATATCAATTAGAAATAATATGGAAAACTACATTGTGTAGGATTTATTTTCTCCAGGAAATTCTGAAATCTCATCTGTGGACGAGTTGTCCTCTGAGGGTACAGTCTGTGAACGAGTTGTCCTCTGAGGGTGCAGTCTGTGGACGAGTTGTCCTCTGAGGGTGCAGTCTGTGGACGAGTTGTCCTCTGAGGGTGCAGTCTGTGGACGAGCTGTCCTCTGAGGGTGCAGTCTGTGGACGAGTTGTCCTCTGAGAGTGCAGTCTGTGGACGAGCTGTCCTCTGAGGGTGCAGTCTGTGGACGATTTGTCCTCTGAGGGTGCAGTCTGTGGACGAGTTGTCCTCTGAGAGTGCAGTCTGTGGACGAGCTGTCCTCTGAGGGTGCAGTCTGTGGACGAGTTGTCCTCTGAGGGTGCAGTCTGTGGACAATTTGTCCAACAATCCGAGTATCTCCCTTCAATGTTGTGCTCTTCATTCCTCAGACACATTTCTCTTTAACGAATGATCAAGGCACCAGAGGCTCCGTTTCCATGACAACGGGTTCAAAAGTCCAAACGATACTCGGAGCCACTGAAAACAAGTTCCAACGGCTCCCAAAGTAGAACTTTGTGAAAACGCTCAGTGTAAAACGTGGAAACTCCTCTGAAACGCTGCCATTGAGCAAACACCTCATGCTTCTCACTGAAACTGAGCTTTAAAGATCATTCCTGATGAAAATTCCACATCAAAAGTCATAAAGTGTCTCTGACAAGTTGTATATCAACTGGTGTTTCTATGATTATATCTGAAAACTACAGTTTAGCTGCTTTCTACTTTACATCCATTCCAGAGAGAGCATGAGACAGAAGGCCAGAGGCTGATCAGAGATCAGCGGGGGCCGGCGCAGACTAGAGAGTGCTGCAAGAGACAACCGTCACACTGCAGCCTGAAGACAGACTGGGTCTCATGATCATGCTAAGGTGAAGGACTTGGGCCCATAAATCCTCTCCCTTCCCCCGACGACAGTCTGCAGTGGACCTGAAGCTCAACCAGCAGAAAGACGTTTCAGAGGACAGGAACCTCAGAACCACCTGAGGCAGCGTCTCGTCCTCCTGCTCTCCTGGTTCTAATCTGCAGCTGGAAGACCAATGCCTCCTGTCCACCAACGCTGTCCTGTCCACCAACGCCTCCTGTCCACCAACGCCTCCTGTCCACCAACGCCTCCTGTCCACCAACGCTGTCCTATCAACCAGCGCCTCCTGTCCACCAACGCTGTCCTGTCCACCAACGCCTCCTGTCCACCAACGCTGTCCTGTCCACCAACGCCTCCTGTCCACCAACGCTGTCCTGTCCACCAACGCTGTCCTGTCAACCAACGCCTCCTGTCCACCAATGCTGTCCTGTCCACCAACGCTGTCCTGTCCACCAACGCCTCCTGTCCACCAACGCTGTCCTGTCCACCAACGCTGTCCTGTCAACCAACGCCTCCTGTCCACCAACGCTGTCCTGTCCACCAACGCTGTCCTGTCCCCCAACGCCTCCTGTCCACCAACGCTGTCCTATCCACCAACGCTGTCCTGTCAACCAACGCCTCCTGTCCACCAACGCCTCCTGTCCACCAACGCTGTCCTGTCCACCAACGCCTCCTGTCCACCAACACCTCCTGTCCACCAACGCCTCCTGTCCACTAACGCCGTCCTGTCCACTAACGCCGTCCTGTCCACCAACGTCTCCTGTCCACCAACGCCGTCCTGTCGACCAACGTCTCCTGTCCACTAACGCCTCCTGTCCACTAACGCCTCCTGTCCACTAACGCCGTCCTGTCCACCAACGCCGTCCTGTCCACTAATGCCGTCCTGTCCACTAACGCCGTCCTGTCCACCAACGTCTCCTGTCCACTAACGCCGTCCTGTCCACTAACGCCGTCCTGTCCACCAACGTCTCCTGTCCACTAACGCCGTCCTGTCCACCAACGCCTCCTGTCCACCAACGCCTCCTGTCCACCAACGCGTCCTATCAACCAGCTCCTCCTGTCCACCAACGCTGTCCTGTCCACCAACGCCTCCTGTCCACCAACGCCTCCTGTCCACCAACGCTGTCCTATCAACCAGCGCCTCCTGTCCACCAACGCTGTCCTGTCCACCAACGCTGTCCTGTCCACCAACGCCTCCTGTCCACCAACGCCTCCTGTCCACCAACGCTGTCCTATCAACCAGCGCCTCCTGTCCACCAACGCTGTCCTGTCCACCAACGCCTCCTGTCCACCAACGCTGTCCTGTCCACCAACGCCTCCTGTCCACCAACGCTGTCCTGTCCACCAACGCTGTCCTGTCAACCAACGCCTCCTGTCCACCAATGCTGTCCTGTCCACCAACGCTGTCCTGTCCACCAACGCCTCCTGTCCACCAACGCTGTCCTGTCCACCAACGCTGTCCTGTCAACCAACGCCTCCTGTCCACCAACGCTGTCCTGTCAACCAACGCCTCCTGTCCACCAACGCTGTCCTGTCCACCAACGCTGTCCTGTCCCCCAACGCCTCCTGTCCACCAACGCTGTCCTATCCACCAACGCTGTCCTGTCAACCAGCGCTGTCCTGTCCACCAACGCTGTCCTGTCCACCAACGCTGTCCTGTCAACCAACGCCTCCTGTCCACCAACGCCTCCTGTCCACCAACGCCTCCTGTCCACCAACGCCTCCTGTCCACCAACGCCTCCTGTCCACAAACGCCGTCCTGTCCACTAACGCCGTCCTGTCCACTAACGCCGTCCTGTCCACCAACGTCTCCTGTCCACTAACGCCGTCCTGTCCACCAACGCCTCCTGTCCACTAACGCCGTCCTGTCCACCAACGTCTCCTGTCCACTAACGCCTCCTGTCCACTAACGCCTCCTGTCCACTAACGCCGTCCTGTCCACCAACGCCGTCCTGTCCACTAACGCCGTCCTGTCCACCAACGTCTCCTGTCCACTAACGCCGTCCTGTCCACCAACGCCTCCTGTCCACTAACGCCATCCTGTCCACCAACGCCATCCTGTCCACCAACGCCATCCTGTCCACCAACGCCGTCCTGTCCACTAACGCCGTCCTGTCCACTAACGCCGTCCTGTCCACCAACGTCTCCTGTCCACTAACGCCGTCCTGTCCACCAACGCTGTCCTGTCCACCAACGCCTCCTGTCCACCAACGCCTCCTGTCCACCAACGCTGTCCTATCAACCAGCGCCTCCTGTCCACCAACGCTGTCCTGTCCACCAACGCCTCCTGTCCACCAACGCTGTCCTGTCCACCAACGCCTCCTGTCCACCATAGCTGTCCTGTCCACCAACGCTGTCCTGTCAACCAACGCCTCCTGTCCACCAATGCTGTCCTGTCCACCAACGCTGTCCTGTCCACCAACGCCTCCTGTCCACCAACGCTGTCCTATCCACCAACGCTGTCCTGTCAACCAACGCCTCCTGTCCACCAATGCTGTCCTGTCCACCAACGCTGTCCTGTCCACCAACGCCTCCTGTCCACTAACGCCGTCCTGTCCACCAACGTCTCCTGTCCACCAACGCCATCCTGTCCACCAACGCCTCCTGTCCACCAACGCCTCCTGTCCACCAACGCTGTCCTATCAACCAGCGCCTCCTGTCCACCAACACTGTCCTGTCCACCAACGCCTCCTGTCCACCAACGCCTCCTGTCCACCAACGCTGTCCTATCAACCAGCGCCTCCTGTCCACCAACGCTGTCCTGTCCACCAACGCCTCCTGTCCACCAACGCTGTCCTATCAACCAGCGCCTCCTGTCCACCAACGCTGTCCTGTCCACCAACGCCTCCTGTCCACCAACGCTGTCCTGTCCACCAACGCCTCCTGTCCACCAACGCTGTCCTGTCCACCAACGCTGTCCTGTCCACCAACGTCTCCTGTCCACCAACGCCTCCTGTCCACTAACGCCGTCCTGTCCACCAACGTCTCCTGTCCACTAACGCCTCCTGTCCACTAACGCCTCCTGTCCACTAACGCCGTCCTGTCCACCAACGCCGTCCTGTCCACTAACGCCGTCCTGTCCACCAACGTCTCCTGTCCACTAACGCCGTCCTGTCCACCAACGCCTCCTGTCCACTAACGCCATCCTGTCCACCAACGCCGTCCTGTCCACTAACGCCATCCTGTCCACCAACGCCGTCCTGTCCACTAACGCCGTCCTGTCCACCAACGTCTCCTGTCCACTAACGCCGTCCTGTCCACTAACGCCGTCCTGTCCACCAACGCCGTCCTATCCACTAACGCCGTCCTGTCCACCAACGCCGTCCTATCCATTAACGCCATCCTGTCCACCAACGCCGTCCTGTCCACTAACGCCGTCCTGTCCACCAACGCCGTCCTATCCACTAACACCGTCCTGTCCACCAACGCCGTCCTGTCCACCAACGCCGTCCTGTCCACCAACGCCGTCCTGTCCACTAACGCCGTCCTGTCCACTAACGCCGTCCTGTCCACCAACGTCTCCTGTCCACTAACGCCGTCCTGTCCACCAACGCCTCCTGTCCACTAACGCCATCCTGTCCACCAACGCCGTCCTGTCCACTAACGCCATCCTGTCCACCAACGCCGTCCTGTCCACTAACGCCGTCCTGTCCACCAACGTCTCCTGTCCACTAACGCCGTCCTGTCCACCAACGCCGTCCTATCCATTAACGCCATCCTGTCCACCAACGCCGTCCTGTCCACTAACGCCGTCCTGTCCACCAACGCCGTCCTATCCACTAACGCCGTCCTGTCCACCAACGCCGTCCTATCCATTAACGCCATCCTGTCCACCAACGCCGTACTGTCCACTAACGCCGTCCTGTCCACCAACGCCGTCCTGTCCACCAACGCCGTCCTATCCACTAACGCCGTCCTGTCCACCAACGCCGTCCTATCCACTAACGCCGTCCTGTCCACCAACGCCGTCCTGTCCACTAACGCCGTCCTGTCCATACTGAGGCTCTGGAGACATGAGTGCTCACACAATGAAAATAAAATGATCGTTTTTAAACTTTTGTTTCAGAAAAGTTCATCTTCACATGTCAACATTTTGAAAAAGACATGTAGTTAGCATGAAGTGTCCACCGCACGAAACTTAAAACGATGTGGTTAGCATGTAGTGTCTCCAAAACTTGAAAACGGAACTTTTGTCACCCGAGTTTTACCAAAGTAAAAGTGAAAGTGGAGCCACGTGGAGCTCCACGACGGTACTTTTCCACTGATTCCTCCTCAGCCTTACGGCCCTTCACACTTTCCTACCCAGAGGTAGTACTACTGCCACGTACTTTCCTGGTACCCGCTACCAGGAAGTATCCTGGTAGTGGGTACCAGGACAGTTCCTGGTACCCGCTACCAGGATACTTCCTGGTAGTGGGTACCAGGATAGTTCCTGGTACCCGCTACCAGGAAGTATCCTGGTAGCGGGTACCAGGACAGTTCCTGGTACCCACTACTTTGCATATACACATAAGCCGTTTTTTCCACCGCACAAAAACTGCAGGGACGGAATGGAGCCTTACGGAGCGGTATGGCAAAGCGTAACCGGAGCCAAATCCGGTGCCCGTTTCCACTGCAGAAAGTAGGTTAAAAAGTAGGCGGGGCTTAGAGCTCTGCGGATATGTGACGTTACAACAGTCGTCTCAGCCTGGAGGCAGATCTGGACCTTATGAATCCTCTGTTGTTGTTGTTGTTGTTTACATCCTCCACTTTGCACTAGTTGTTAGTTAACTGTAAATTTTTGCAGCAGCAGAGCTGCAGCTGTAACTTCCATGTTGGTCCAGAGAGAGCCAACGCTCCGGTGACTTGCCCCCCACTGAGCCCCCCGGCTGGCTGCAGCACAGAGCCGGGACACGGAGCCCCGAGCTGTCTGCTCAAACGCCGGAGCAGCCTCTCCACTCCGCCAGCTCTGCTCCGGGACACGGAGGCTCCGAGCAGGGTCCGCAGTCCGTCTGACCAATCAGCAGACGGCTCCTCAAACTCAGACCCGTTCCATGGTCCTGGTACCCCGACGGAGGGGGGGCGGAAAAGAGACCGCCTTTGGAGCGGTTGTTTCTGGAAAATCACAAATTCCCGCGGTGGAAACGAACTGTAACGGACGAGACCGGTCCATTCCAGCACTTTTTGTGGTAGTCAATACAGGGTCCATGTACCTTCTGGCCATTCGATTTTCGCTTTAATGCCGGAGAATGAAAAACCGGAAACCATTGGGTTTTTGTTTTTCAATTTGATATTGGGAAAATAAAAAATGGGAGCCGTCTCCCGTTTTGTGTTTTCAAATTGAAAATCGAAAAACGGAAATCAGGTCGTTTCCTGTTTCCCGATATGCGTTTCTGAAATGCAAAATGTAAATTTTTTGAGTTGCTGGAAAACCGGAAGTCGAGCATCTTCGTCTGTTGCTGCCGCTGCTGCTGCTTCACCATCCTTACTCATGTTTCCCCCTCCAGTGATATTCTTTTAGAAATGTTATGATTTCTAAACTTGTCTTTGGACGGTTGCACCAACGTAATAGTGGACATGAACCCCAACAACATGAGTACGGGCAAGTCCCTTCTCCACCTACATGACGGACCATCACCTCCATCACCTCCAAGCTGAAGTTGCTTCAGCTCCCGCTGAGGTGAGCAGCGTTGTGGAATATTCATTTATGATAGAACAGTACATGATTTCGTTTTTCAATTTTTAATTTTAAAACAAAAAATGTGAGATGAGCCGTCTCCCAGTCTCCAGTTCCAGTTCCAGGAAACACAGGGAACAATGCAAGTCGATGCAAAGTTCATGAAAAGTAAAGTGTGTGTGTGCAGACATGTTCAGAATTCATTATAAGCTTCATTACAAGGACAAACCTTGAAAATGGACTCTATAAAGAAATGAACAGTTTCATGCTGAAGAAACGAGATGAGCCTGAACTTTAGTTTTATTGTGACATCAGCAGCACCGCACTGTCCCTTCATTTCCTCTACGACGGACTCCTTTCCCCATTTCTAAAACAAACTCAAAACTCGAGAACAAATAAAGCAACTGACAAGGGTCACGTCACCGCTGGACTGAAAATATCCCCTTGATAAGGACAGACGGCGAGACTTTTATAAAAAGGCTTAATGGGTTAGACAAGACGTGTGTGTGTGTGTGTGTGTGTGTGTGTGTGTGTGTGTGTCCTGGCAAGCATGCGCTCTTGTCTCTTTGGTCATGTGATGGGATTATCTGGGCCCTCGTTGTCACGGTAGCAGCAGGTAAAGGTGTGTACCAGGTTCCTGTGTGTCTAAAAATATTCTAACTATTTGCATTGCACTGAATATTTCTGCTCATTAAGAGAAGGTTTCGTCATAATCATATTGAAACATTTAATGTGTCTTCATTTTGACAGGTGAGATAAGCAGAAACAAGTATTATAAACCCATAAGTGGTACATTCCAAGTCCTTCACACTGGACTGGGATCCACATCTTTATTACGTCGCATTAGACTCATCTTTAATCACAAACAAGTTCAAACTGGATCATTTTCACAGTAAGATGTTCATAAGGTGTCTGTTATACAACTTTGAGTGAAAGACGAAATTGCATGCAGGATATAATATTTGGTGATGATGAAAATTTAAAGAGTGAAAATAACAAAACAATCAGTAAAAAAGAAAGCGTGTTAAAAGACGAAAAGCTTTGAAATGCAGCGCAGGTTTGGTTTCCACTTGAAAGGTTGTCATATAAAGGAGAATAACGGCTCGGGTTATTTCACGGTGAATGTTTAGCAAACTATATGAAGCTCAAAACACGAGTTTACTCTGAAACTCCTGACTGGTGAGGGACTCCTGCTCAGACCCTCAGAGGATTCATGGTTCAGAAAGAAACAACCTGCTGATCCAGGTTCCAGGTGGAAAGTCAAAGTGCAGCTCAACATGTCCAACATGGAGAAGACCATGTTGCTTCTTGGTTGTTTTGGAGGAAACCTTGGCTCCGCCTTCATCGCCTTACTAGTAAAGTCTTGCAACGCTCCGGCAGCCATTTCTGAAATACCCACTATTTCCTCAGACGCTGACGGCCTCATGCTCCCCTCCCCTCCCCTCATCCTCCCCTCATGCTCCCCTCCCCTCCCCTCATCCTCCCCTCCCCTCCCCTCATCCTCCCCTCCCCTCCCCTCATCCTCCCCTCATCCTCCCCTCCCCTCCCCTCATGCTCCCCTCCCCTCCCCTCATGCTCCCCTCCCCTCATCCTCCCCTCATGCTCCCCTCCCCTCATCCTCCCCTCCCCTCCCCTGCCCTCCCCTCATCCTCCCCTCATCCTCCCCTCCCCTCCCCTGCCCTCCCCTCATCCTCCCCTCATGCTCCCCTCCCCTCATCCTCCCCTCCCCTCATCCTCATCCTCCCCTCCCCTCCCCTCATCCTCCCCTCATGCTCCCCTCATCCTCCCCTCATGCTCCCCTCCCCTCATCCTCCCCTCATCCTCCCCTCCCCTCCCCTCATCCTCCCCTCCCCTCCCCTCATCCTCCCCTCATCCTCCCCTCCCCTCATCCTCCCCAAGGCCACAATGTCAAGTTCTCATCAAAACATGGAGCGAAAGAAAGAAAGCCTCTGGTTCTTCTGATCATGAAATCCTGCTCAAGCGACTCCACCTGAGCGTTCTTACCTTTCTTCACCTTCTTCTGCAGCTTGATGGTGTCGGAGGACTTCTTCTTGATGTCGGCTCGAGCCTTCTTGTACTCTGCACACAGAGGACGTCCAGTGAGGAGAGCTGCCCTCACCACACCACAAGCCGTTAACACAGCGTGCTCACCGACCTTTGGCGTGATCTTTGTCCAGCTGACTGGCCACTTTCTTCCACTCTTCCATTTTCAGCTCCAGAGGAGTGATGAGGCTCTCAGACAGAGCTCTGGAATAAAGCCAGCTTCTTCAGACAACGTCCACAAGGTTTTCATTGATCAACTAGACAACACTTCATCAGTTCCACCCTCCTCTCCATGTATGGCAGCATTACAAATATAACTAGAAAATTCCCGCGGAAATTTTATTGTGCCTGCCACCTGCCGCCCCCTGCTGCCGAGCGAGTTAGTGTGAAAAATACGTGGAAATCATGTCATTAGCTAGTGATTCTCGATCGCAGCGGCAGCACGAGGCTACACTCTAAATTTCAGCTCATTTGAACAAACTTTTTAGCATGCGATGCTAACAGCTAACACCGATTTAAGTGCGTGGAAACCATGTGGTCAGCTAGTAATTCTCGATCTCAGCGCCACCACGAGGCCACCCTCCAAATTTCAGCTCATTTGAACAAACTTGTTAGCATGCGATGCTAACACCAGCGATGTAAGTACGTGGAAACCATGTCATTAGCTAGTGATTCTCGATCGCAACGCCACCACGAGGCCACCCTCCAAATTTCAGGTCATTTGAACAAACTTGTTAGCATGCGATGCTAACAGCTAACACCGATTTAAGTGCGTGGAAACCATGTGGTCAGCTAGTAATTCTCGATCTCAGCGCCACCACGAGGCCACCCTCCAAATTTCAGCTCATTTGAACAAACTTGTTAGCATGCGATGCTAACACCAGCGATTTAAGTACGTGGAAACCATGTCATTAGCTAGTGATTCTCGATCGCAGCACCAGCACGAGTCCACCCTCCAAATTTGAGCTCATTTGAACAAACTTGTTAGCATGAGATGCTAACACCTGCGATTTGCCTGAAAAGTGCAGAAGTTACCTCCCAGGTCTGGCTGACCTGGAATCTGGAGTTTTATGACATTCTGAGATGGTAGGCCAATTAGCTTAGCGCGGCGGATAACTAGCTAGTGCGCCGTGATCGCAGCACCCCCATGAGGCCACCCTCCAAATTTCAGCTCAATTGAACAAACTTTGTAGCATGCTAATTGGCATGCTAACAAGTGTTGATGCTGAGTCATTGCCATCAGCATTAAAATGCATTGAAAAGTATGGTGCCTAAGCTACTGTGTGTGTGTGAGCACTGTGTGGTCAGCCATCATGTTACTGGTCCAGTCAATCAGAGGAGCCATGTGTGTTGCCAGGCAGATTTGGAGCAGCTTGTGTGATGTCATGGAGCCGGCTCCTGATTGACAAGCTGCTGCAGGTGCAGAGACTATGAGACGTTATCTGAGGGAAGAAGGGGTTTAAGTACAAACGCAGGTCCCGAACAACTGCTTATAGTTGGAGAACCGTGACACTTGGGTGAAAAATTCCTTCACCGTGGGCGTCGGGAGAAGTTGAAGGACGTGCGGTGTGGTTTTCGTGTCCTCACGAGGTTCCGTCTCCCCGTGAGGACTTGAAACAAATGGCTGAACTTTGGGGATTTGGGGAGAAAATGACTCGTCAAAATGTATTGGCGCGGATGAGGCAGAATCCTGCGCTCCCTATCAATTAAGTCCCCTGGAGGGAGAACCGTGTCTCTCTGAGACAAAAGTGTCCCCTCGTGAGAAGCACAAGGCCTGTGGCTACAATTTGATGTATAATATGTTGAGAAAGACGAAGAAATGTGTCTGTGGTGACGAGATAAAAACATTTTTTTGTTTGTAAAACGGCAGTTTCTCTCACTCTGACCGAAATCTTCCCACTCTAACTTTTCACATACACACCCATACAAAACTGGAAAAAGGAGGGAAAACTTGATGACATTCAAAGGCTGACAGTTGAAAATTGGTGAAACTTTTGAAAAATCTGAGGACATATCTGAATACAGAACAAGTGCGGCAACGTTTTAAGAGTAAGTTTGAGTCTGTAGCTGAATATTTGGCGACGTGATGTGGCGTGGAAAAAGTGTGATGTTTTTTTCTGTTTTTTCTTGGCTCCCATGTTAAGCGGATGTAAAAATCATCGCCGTTTTTTACGTGTTGTTCGGAAGCCGTTTGCGATATCCATAATCCAAATGGATGCACAGGATTCCCGATAATTCCCTAATTAGCGATATGCGTTTTGTCTACGTACTCCAAACGGTGTGGGACTAGTAGGCTTGCAAACTTTGTGCGGCAGAGGAAGAATAATAATAATAATAATAACTAGAAAATTCCCGCGGAAATTTTATTGTGCCTGCCACCTGCCGCCCCCTGCTGCCGAGCGAGGTAGTGTGAAAAATATGTGTAAATCATGTCGTTAGCTAGTGATTCTCGATCGCAGCGCCAGCATGAGGCTACACTCTAAATTTCAGCTCATTTGAACAAACTTTTTAGCATGCGATGCTAACAGCTAGCACCGATTTAAGTGCGTGGAAACCATGTGGTCAGCTAGTAATTCTCGATCGCAGCGCCACCACGAGGCCACCCTCCAAATTTCAGCTCATTTGAACAAACTTGTTAGCATGCGATGCTAACACCTGCGATATAAGTACGTGGAAACCATGTCATTAGCTAGTGATTCTCGATCGCAGCGCCAGGACGAGGCCACTCTCCAAATTTCAGCTCATTTGAACAAACTTATTACCATGACATGCTAACAGCTAACAGCGATGTAAGTGCGTGGAAACCATGTGGTCAGCTAGTAATTCTCGATCGCAGCGCCACCACGAGGCCACCCTCCAAATTTCAGCTCATTTAAACAAAGTTGTTAGCATGCGATGCTAACACAAGCGATTTAAGTACGTGGAAACCATGTCATTAGCTAGTGTTTCTCGATCGCAGCGCCAGCACGAGTCCACCCTCCAAATTTGAGCTCAAATGAACAAACTCGTTAGCATGAGATGCTAACACCTGCGATTTGCCTGAAAAGCGCAGAAGTTACCTCCCAGGTGTGGCTGACCTGGAATCTGGAGTTTTATGACATTCTGAGATGTTAGGCCAATTAGCTTAGCGCGGCGGCTAACTAGCTAGTGCGCCGTGATCGCAGCACCCCCATGAGGCCACCCTCCAAATTTCAGCTCAATTGAACAAACTTTGTAGCATGCTAATTGGCATGCTAACACGTGTTGATGCTGAGTCATTGCCATCAGCATTAAAATGCATTGAAAAGTATGGTGCCTAAGCTACTGTGTGTGTGTGAGCACTGTGTGGTCAGCCATCATGTTACTGGTCCAGCCAATCAGAGGAGCCGTGTGTGTTGCCAGGCAGATTTGGAGCAGCTTGTGTGATGTCATGGAGCCGGCTCCTGATTGACAAGCTGCTGCAGGTGCAGAGACTATGAGACCTTATCTGAGGGAAGAAGGGGTTTAAGCACAAACGCAGGTCCCGAACAACTGCTTATAGTTGGAGAACCGTGACACTTGGGTGAAAAATTCCTTCACCGTGGGCGTCGGGAGAAGTTGAAGGACGTGCGGTGTGGTTTTCGTGTCCTCATGAGGTTCCGTCTCCCCGTGAGGACTTGAAACAAATGGCTGAACTTTGGGGATTTGGGGAGAAAATGACTCGTCAAAATGTATTGGTGCGGATGAGACAGAATCCTGTGCTCCCTATCAATTAAGTCCACTGGAGGGAGAACCGTGTCTCTCTGAGACAAAAGTGTCCCCTCGTGAGAAGCACAAGGCCTGTAGCTACAATTTGATGTATAATATGTTGAGAAAGACGAAGAAATGTGGCCGTGGCGACGAGATAAAAACTTTTTTTTTTGTGTAAAACGGCAGTTTCTCTCACTCTAACTGACATCTCACCCTCTAGCTTTTCCACATACACACCCATACAAAACTGGAAAAAGGAGGGAAAACTTGATGACATTCAAAGGCTGACAGTTGAAAATTGGTAAAACTTGTGAGAAATCTGAGGACATATGTGAATACAGAACAAGTGCGGCAACGTTTTAAGAGTAAGTTTGAGTCTGTAGCTGAATATTTGGCGACGTGATGTGGCGTGGAAAAAGTGTGATTTTTTTTCTTGTTTTTCTTGGCTCCCATGTTAAGCGGATGTAAAAATCATCGCCGTTTTTTACGTGTTGTTCGGAAGCCGTTTGCGATATCCACAATCCAAATGGATGCACAGGATTCCCGATAATTCCCTACGTAGCGATATGCTTTTTGTCTACGTACTCCAAACGGTGCGGGACTAGTAGGCCTGCAAACTTTGTGTGGCAGAGGAAGAAAAATAAAAATAATAATAATAAAAAAAAACGGCGTTTTCCCAGGATTGTAATAATTGTGCGACGCCTCTTAAAGAGGCAGGCACAATTAATAATAATAAAAAAAAACGGCGCTTTCCCAGGATTGTAATAATTGTGCGACGCCTCTTACAGAGGCAGGCACAATTAATAAACCTCGTTTAGTTAAAAGACTAAACGTATGAAAGAACAAATCACAGGAGCAATACATTTATACTGGGAATCAATCTGTAACACTCAACAGGCTGAAATGCAGAAGAGTGTCAGAGTTTGAGCTTCTTTCAGTGCAAATAAACTAAAAGCAGTTGGTTTGGTTTGAGTGGAGAGCAGAGAGCTCTCGCTGGATCGGAGCACGGCCACGTCTGACACGTATGAAGGAATGCAAGCTTTTCAAAATAATATACAAGCATTTAAAAAACCCAGAATAATAAAACACTTCCTAAACTCCGCTCTGATTGTGAGAGAGTCCAAACCTGCATTTCAATCTGGGGCACCAAACATTTTAACTATGCAGTTTTCATGTTTGGCCACTCGTGGGCGTTGTTGGTAGTTTTAGTACTGAAGGTTCACACACACAGATAACTAAATCTGTGTGTGTGTGTGTGTGCGTGCGTGCGTGCGTGCATGCGTGCGTGCGTGCGTGCGTGCGTGTCTTACGTGGTGAACAGCTTGAGCTTGGACTCGATGCTGCGGTGCCTCATACACATCCTTGTCAGCGCCGAGCCGATCTCCTTCGTAGCTCCTGTGACCATCAAACCAACATTCAGTTGTTGATGAACATCATCCACAATCCAATTTAAACACGTTAAAATACATTTTAAAAGAAGAATGAAGCTCAGCGGGTTCATTTCTCTGTTGTGACGCTTAACTGCTGAGAAAGTCCTCCAGTCTTACACCAGCCTGCTGCCGAGTTAGTCATTAAACTTAAAGTGATTAAAACCACACACACAGAGCACAATGAGCTATAAACATAATACAATTATAAAAACACAAAAAGAAAAGAAAGAAAAAATATAAAAAGAAAAATATGTATACATTTAAAAAACATAATGAAATAAATTGATAATTTTAAATTAAATTAAATTAGACTAGACTAGACTAGACTAGACTAGACTAGACTAGACTAGACTAGACTAGACTAGATTAGATTAGATTAGATTAAATTAAATTAAATTAACAATGGGAGTACACAGACATTCGTGTCGACAGTCAACCAAGTTGGATTGTTATTATGGTGACTGTCAAAATAAAAGTACCAAGTTCAGGACAATATGGACGCCACGGAGGAAACTGTTCGATGGGCTCTACTGAGCATGTGCAGAAATGCTAGTTCCTACGGCATGTGCAATGGCAGAGTTTTCGTGTGTGTGTGTGTGTGTGTGTGTGTGTGTGTGTGTGTGTGTGTGTGTGTGTGTGTGTGTAAGGGCAGTGAAATCTCTACTTGAAGCTCAGTTGTTGGTCTTTCCGCGTCTACGATCTAAATGCACGAGGTTATGTGATTGGCTGATTTGTGTTCAAAGCAGTTGAAGGACACCGTTATTTGCAAGTAAAATACAGTGTATTCACTGCAGTATGACTCACACTATTCCGCACTAGTATTTGGTTGATCTTGTGACTTTGATTGAGAAGTGGTGATGGTGGTGGTGGTGGTAGTGGTAGTGGATGTGACGGTGGTGGTATCGTATTGTGACCCATGTATCGAAGTACATACCGTGGCCCATGTATCGAGGTACATATCGTGACCCATGTATCGAGGTACACACCGTGACCCATGTATCGAGGTACATATCGTGACCCATGTATCGAGGTACATATCGTGACCCATGTATCGAGGTACATATCGTGACCCATGTATCGAGGTACACACCGTGACCCATGTATCGAGGTACATATCTTGACCCATGTATCGAGGTACATATCTTGACCCATGTATCGAGGTACATATCGTGACCCATGTATCGAGGTACATATCTTGACCCATGTATCGAGGTACATATCGTGACCAATGTATCGAGGTACACACCGTGACCCATGTATCGAGGTACATATCTTGACCCATGTATCGAGGTACATATCTTGACCCATGTATCGAGGTACATATCGTGACCCATGTATCGAGGTACATATCGTGACCCATGCATCGAGGTACATATCGTGACCCATGTATCGAGGTACATATCTTGACCCATGTATCGAGGTACATATCTTGACCCATGTATCGAGGTACATATCGTGACCCATGTATCGAGGTACATATCGTGACCCATGCATCGAGGTACATATCGTGACCCATGTATCGAGGTACATATCTTGACCCATGTATTGAGGTACATATCGTGACCCATGTATCGAGGTACATATCTTGGCCCATGTATTGAGGTACAAATCGTGACCCATGTATCGAGGTACATATCGTGACCCATGTATTGAGGTACATATCGTGACCCATGTATCGAGGTACATATCGTGACCCATGTGTATAGGTACATATCGTACCGTGACTTTCCTCAAGATACCATGCCCTAAAAAACTGCAGTAGCACAGATGAATGGAGGGACACTGAGTGGTATGTACCACACATTGGTTGATGTTAGGTTTGGTCCTCCAGATGAAATCCACACAGCAGATTTCCAGAGAAGAGTCGGAGCTGTGAGTTCACACTGACTCACTTTACGTCATTACCACATCTAAATGTAAGAAAACGGGTCGTTTGAAATGCACATATACCAGGACTGAGTCTGCAGGAAACAAAGAACCGTCGGCACAGATCAGGTGTCAAACAGATCAAATCAGCCTGGCGCTGACACTCAAATCAAGCGCACCTTACTTTCTGTTGATTCCTACAAAACCTGCAGCTCCTCATTCAGCTCTTTTATTCTTTATCAGTTCTTCGTTATTTCCTCGACCTGTAGAAAACTCTCAGGTACACAGTGAGGGTTAATCGTTGAGGTGTGGCAGGGTGTGTTTGCTTTCCTTACCTTTCCCTCCCTGCCGCAGCTCAGGGAATGTTAGGAGGAGAAGATCATTATCCTGAAGCTGCTATTGCAAAAGTGTGGCGTTTTTGGAAGGTGTAAATCCTTTATCCTGTGTGGGATCAAAGCCAGGCTGTGCGTGTTTGTGTTTTTTAACTCATTCAAAGATTACTACAGGTTTTTGCCCCTCCTGTGTAAAAAGTTATGAAAGAAGATGTCTGAGACTTTTACATTTTAATTAGATGTTTTCATCTAATCCATATGAGGAAATATGGTATCCGACTACATAACACAACAATAGCAGGAGCAGGTTGCCTCAGGAGAGATTGAGAGGAAGTCCATCATAAAGTAACTTGTTCAAACTCAATACATTGCCAAGTCTCTTGTATAAGCTAGTGATTTTGCATTTGTTGGCATATTTCAACACTTCATTTTAAATTGCACTTTAAATAAAATGCAGCCTCAGATTGAAGTAATACGAGCTGAGCTGAGTGTATTTAAAGGTTATTTAGCTGGCATTTTAGAGGTGTATTAGAGCTGCATGTGTTTCTGCAGTAGAATGAGTTGAACATCTGGAGCAGCTGCCTGCAGATGGAACTGAGGCTGCTAGCCTGACTGGCTCTGTGGACACAGACTGTGTCAAGTGAAAGCACCGTTGTGGTGTGTTCTCAGTGTGTCACTGCAGCGGCGCTCAGAGCCATGGACACCAACACCTCCTGGTTACTGCCAGGAAACACTGCTTGTTCTGCACATGCTCAGTAGATGGATGATAACATTTCCCTCCAGTGTCACGCACAATCGTTTTCAGAACTTTGTAAAACAACGATCTCAATCTGCCCTCAGCCAATCACAAAAAAGAAGTGTGGCCAGTGGTGCTCTGTAGTGATTGGTTGATAAGGGGAAGGAGGTGGGGCTTGAGCAGTTTTGTTTGTTTCAGTGCGACTTCAACATGTTTTAATGCTGAAGGGGCTTTTCCAAAACCTTGAATCCCCTCATGGTGGCCTGGCTTCACCTTCATTTGCATTTAAAGTGGTACACGTCACACAGGCTCCATAGAGCTCAGCGTAGAGCACAAGATGACTTCAGAGAACAAAGTAAGCTGACAGCATGGGACAGGCACTCCATGAGACCGAGTCTGTTTTCATTCCCCAATTCAGTCTCACTTTATCATGACGCAATAGCAATGAGGTGAGTGTGATGCTTGGACTGTCGCACTTCAAAAACAGGTGAACATCTCACTGAAAAGCCATTCATGTAAACCCAGTAACTAAGTTACTCAACTTTCATGACACTCTGGAGGCAAATATTGCTGTTATTGCGTGTCTACTGAGCATGTGCAGAAGAATTAACTACGTCTGTGGTGGTCATGAGCAATAGCAGCCTCCTCTCGTCTACACAGACATGGAGAACAAACGTTTCCACTTCGTTTCCATGGAGACGAAGTAGGAGCATATTCCAAAAGCTCAGGCTTGGAAAGCCATCTTTATAAAATTTCAGTTTCAGTGGTTCTGGCCACTGTTTGGTTTTCAGGCCGTTTTTACTGGAAAACACTAAACTCGTTAACACGAGGCTCCTGCAGCCCTTCATGTTCTCCCGTCTCCTGATTCAACATGTGAGTCAGTGACGGGGCTTCTCTAGCTGTGAGCTGAACGTGGTGAAGAACCATCAGAACACTCAGGGTTAAACTAGAGGCTACTGCAGCTCTTCATGTTCTCACATCTCCTGCATCTGGCTGGTTCTCTGGCTTTGAGCTGGACGTGGTGCAGAACCATCAGGGCATTCAGGGGTTAAAGTCCCATATTCTACTAAATGGACTTTTCTGGTCTTTAAACATGATAAAAGTTCTATTTGGGGTTCATATAATCCCCAAAGTGTTTTTTCATTGATTCCCTCCAGTTTGAGTTCACAGGGATCTTTCTCTGTTCTACCTGGTGGGGGAGCTCAACACCTTGATTCTATTTGATGATGTCACAGAGCTGGAGAAGCCCCGCCTCCAGGAAGATTGACATGAGGAGAAACCAAAACAAGACACGCCCACATCTCAGTCTCTGCTGCTTCACATTGAACTGCTGTTTTTGTTGTTCCACATCTGTTTTCACCTTCATGTCCACTGGAGAAAATGTGTTTTCACCTTCATGTCCACTGGAGAAAATGTGTTTTCACCTTCATGTCCACTGGAGAAAATGTGTTTTCACCTTCATGTCCACTGGAGAAAATGTGTTTTCACCTTCATGTCCACTGGAGAAAATGTGTTTTCACCTTCATGTCCACTGGAGAAAATGTGTTTTCACCTTCATGTTCACTGGAGAAAATGTGTTTTCACCTTCATGTCCACTGGAGAAAATGTGTTTTCACCTTCATGTCCACTGGAGAAAATGTGTTTTCACCTTCATGTCCACAGGAGAAAATGTGTTTTCAGGTACCAGTATGGTTCCTCACTATTTGTCTTGTGGAAGAAGAAGCCCAGTGGCCAATGTGGCTGGACTTGTTGTTGTTTTCCACAAACAATGTTTGTTTGTGAGCGACTCTTCACCAAAGAAGCTTCCAGAACTACGGTACTTTGAAACTGGACTTCCTCAGAAGCTCCTCTTGAAACCTGCTGCTATTCCCACAATAAAAGACTAAGGAGGGCCGAGATGTGTCAGTACATTACTACAACTACCAGGTGAGCTGCTGGCTACGTCACCCAGGGGGTGGAGGAGGCGGCTGTGGGCTGGGCTGCAGTCTCCGTGAGGGTGGAGGAGGTGGAGGAGCTGAGAACCACCACCATGAGAGGTGACGTCAGCTCAGTCCAAGAAATACTAGAATTTCACCAGTTGTGAGTGTTTCTACTGGATCAGACACATTATTATCCACATGAGCAGAGGAGGGACTGGAACATGGAATATGGTGAAATATGGGTCCTTTAAAGCAGGGAGGACCTGAGGCAGAGACTGTCCCTCTGTCCGTCCAGAATAATGAGGCTCCTCCCCCGGTAAACAGGAGGTTGAGGAAATAGCAAAGTTTAGTGGAAAACTGCTAAACAACCAAGACATGTTACTATGAACTCGATTATACTACAAATGGTGATGTCAGAAACAGAAGGATTTGTGAGTATATACCATCAGGGTTTATCTTTATAACTGTATTTAGCAGGGTAGCCATGTTCATTATTGAAATATTGGGTTTATTTGTTATTTCCACTTTGTGTTCAGCTGCTTTTTGAAATGTGATGTTTGACTGGTGAGAGAATTACTCAGACGTGATGTGATGTGACCCAAAGCAGGCGTGAATTAACCAAACAGAGCAGGAGGGAAATAAAAAGTCAAAAAAAATCCAGATTTTCCAGCTTCACTCTCCTCCTCTGCCTCATAATGTGGCTCTTTCAGTGAAACACTGTGTGACTGTGCACAGATTGAATCCTTGGTGGGCTTTTTTTCCTGCTTTCACACTTGCTTACTCAAAAAGCAGCCGTCAGTGTGACTTCTGCTCTGGACATGCAGCCAGTCATGCTCCAACACGCACATTCAACACATTTCATGCTATCAAAATAAAGATTCCACTCGTTTCATTGGTGATGTGTTTCAAAATAGAAAATGACTGATTTATTTTGACGATAGGTAAAGAAGAACTGCCCTCATCAACCTGGGCAGCACATGGAGAGAGCGCCGACCTCGGGAAACCTCTGGGTGGAGTCCAGCGGGCATCTTGTGATGTGTGTGTGTGTGTGTGTGTGTTTAAAACCCCATGATGCCAAAGACGTCAACAGCTCCTCTGTTACCGTGGAGACGAGTCATGTGGAAGCAGCAGAGGAAGACAAGAGGAAGCTGCTCTTAAAACATACAAATAAATGAGAGTAGAAAAGAGGTGGAGCATCATGAAGCTCCGCCCCTCATGGCCGACTGGATTACCACTGGAGGAATGTCCAACCTTGTGTTTCCTCACACTATGTGATTGTTCATTGCTTTGGAATTACTTCCAACTATGTACAAAACTATTCTGAATTCTGAAGAATAAAGAATCTGATGTTTTCAAAACCTGCTTAAAACTCGTGAAGAATATTTCATCACAAGTCTCCAACGTATTGAAAACTGGACCACCCTAACCTGACCCCAGGAGGAGGTGCCACCTCACCCAAACCTGACCCCGGGAGGAGGTGCCACCTCACCCTAACCTGACCCCGGGAGGAGGCGCCACCTCACCCTAACCTGACCCCAGGAGGAGGTGCCACCTCACCCAAACCTGACCCCGGGAGGAGGTGCCACCTCACCCTAACCTGACCCCGGGAGGAGGCGCCACCTCACCCTAACCTGACCCCGGGAGGAGGCGCCACCTCGCCCTAACCTGACCCCGGGAGGAGGCGCCACCTCACCCTAACCTGACCCCGGGAGGATGTGCCACCTCACCCTAACCTGACCCCGGGAGGAGGCGCCACCTCACCCTAACCTGACCCCGGGAGGAGGCGCCACCTCACCCTAACCTGACCCCGGGAGGAGGCGCCACCTCACCCTAACCTGACCCCGGGAGGAGGCGCCACCTCACCCTAACCTGACCCCGGGAGGAGGCGCCACCTCACCCTAACCTGACCCCGGGAGGAGGTGCCACCTCACCCTAACCTGACCCCGGGAGGAGGCGCCACCTCACCCTAACCTGACCCCAGGAGGAGGCGCCACCTCACCCTAACCTGACTCCAGGAGGATGTGCCACCTCACCCTAACCTGACCCCAGGAGGAGGTGCCACCTCATCCTAACCCCAGGAGCAGGTGCCACCTCACCCTAACCTGACCCCAGGAGGAGGCGCCACCTCACCCTAACCTGACTCCAGGAGGATGTGCCACCTCACCCTAA
The DNA here is from genome assembly GCF_963422515.1 of Blennius ocellaris. Lineage (NCBI taxonomy): Eukaryota > Metazoa > Chordata > Actinopteri > Blenniiformes > Blenniidae > Blennius > Blennius ocellaris. Next base: position 32,352,733 of record NC_137653.1, on the reverse strand, counting down.
CCTGACCCCAGGAGGAGGTGCCACCTCATCCTAACCCCAGGAGCAGGTGCCACCTCACCCTAACCTGACCCCAGGAGGAGGTGCCACCTCACCCTAACCTGACCCCGGGAGGAGGCGCCACCTCACCCTAACCTGACCCCGGGAGGAGGTGCCACCTCACCCTAATCTGACCCCGGGAGGAGGTGCCACCTCATCCTAACCTGACCCCAGGAGGAGGTGCCACCTCACCCTAATCTGACCCCGGGAGGAGGCGCCACCTCACCCTAATCTGACCCCAGGAGCAGGTGCCACCTCACCCTAACCTGACTCCAGGAGGATGTGCCACCTCACCCTAACCTGACCCCAGGAGGAGGTGCCACCTCATCCTAACCTCAGGAGGAGGCGCCACCTCACCCTAACCTGACTCCAGGAGGATGTGCCACCTCACCCTAACCTGACCCCAGGAGGAGGCACCACCTCACCCTAACCTGACCCCAGGAGGAGGCGCCACCTCACCCTAACCTGACCCCAGGAAGAGGTGCCACCTCATCCTAACCCCAGGAGCAGGTGCCACCTCACCCTAACCTGACCCCAGGAGCAGGTGCCACCTCACCCTAACCTGACCCCAGGAGGATGCGCCACCTCACCCTAACCTGACCCCGGGAGGAGGTGCCACCTCACCCTAATCTGACCCCGGGAGGAGGCGCCACCTCACCCTAACCTGACTCCAGGAGGATGTGCCACCTCACCCTAACCTGACCCCAGGAGGAGGTGCCACCTCATCCTAACCCCAGGAGCAGGTGCCACCTCACCCTAACCTGACCCCAGGAGGAGGTGCCACCTCACCCTAACCTGACCCCAGGAGGAGGTGCCACCTCACCCTAACCTGACCCCAGGAGGAGGTGCCACCTCATCCTAACCCCAGGAGCAGGTGCCACCTCACCCTAACCTGACCCCAGGAGGAGGTGCCACCTCACCCTAACCTGACCCCAGGAGGAGGTGCCACCTCATCCTAACCCCAGGAGGAGGCGCCACCTCACCCAAACCTGACCCCAGGAGGCGGCGCCATCACCGCCATCCAGCCGCCATCCAGCCGCCGCAGTCAGCAGAGACACGCCGCCACCTCACAGCTTCTATTCACACACGCTATGATTGGTCCAGGTTCATCATGGCCTCCAGAGTTTTTAAAAGCAGCCTCTCGCTGCCAGACACCAGAGCATTTGTTGGTGAGCTAGACTTTATTGACAAGTTGTGACAAGAGAAAAGAAGGTCACATAGTTGTGAGCGGAGCTTCAGGGGAGTGTGATCACACCCAGCGCGGCCCGCAGCGGCTCAGTTGCTACACGTTAGGAATATCATTAGTATTCATTACAAGGTGAATTCACCTGCAGGCTCCCGTCTCCAGACGTCACTACTGAATCCAGTCAAGGTGGAAGAATGTCGACAATTTATAAAGGTTAAGAACAACACTTGTCTTAATTAGCATTAGCATCATGCTAAGTCTTTGCTCTGTTCCTGTTTCACTAAAGTTGCGTTTACTGGAGGAGGAGCTGCTAATCCTGACAGCAACAGAGAAATCTTGCTTTGCAAATAGCATTAGCATCACCCCGTGTCCACAGTCACTCTGATTAGCATGAACTTTCTTAAACGAAGTTCGGTATAACTTTGTAAGAAGTTTCAGTAGCTAAGTGTAGCCTGTCCAGACCATCACCCAGACTTATGAGCATCTTCCTAACAGGGAACACAGCAGAACATGTTTCTGGATCACAGGCTACCTTTTATTCACAGTACCAAACAGTCACTGTCCTACGCTTCAAAGAACTTCTGACTGCAAGTAATGCTAACATGTCAGGACTTCCACATGAAGCTGAGCAGGACGGCCTGCAGGAGCACAGCCCAGTGTGTCCCGCACCGACAGGCCTGGGAGCTGTGGTAACCAACCTCCCAACACAAAGTGGTTCAGAGAAAGACGAGAACATGGCCATCGCCGTGGAAACCGACCACAGCGTCCAAACCCACCAGACCAGTTCTGACAAGCTCAGGGTCTCAACGGGATCTTTCAAAGGGCCGCCAACGCCCAAACCACTTCATGCTTCTGCACAGGGCCAGACTCGTCGACATGCCGCAACAACAAGTGGCTAACTAACCCTGACCCGCAACAACAAGTGGCTAACTAACCCTGACCCGCAACAACAAGTGGCTAACTAACCCTGACCCGCCACAACAAGTGGCTAACTAACCCTAGCCTGCCACAACAAGTGGCTAACTAACCCTAACCTGCCACAACAACTAGCTAACTAACCCTAACCTGCCACAACAACTAGCTAGCTAACCCTAACCCGCCACAACAACTAGCTAACTAACCCTAACCTGCCACAACAACTAGCTAGCTAACCTTACCCTGCCACATCAACTAGCTAGCTAACCCTAACCCGCCACAACAACTAGCTAACTAACCTTAACCTGCCACGACAACTAGCTAACTAACCCTGACCTGCCACAACTAGCGAACTAACCCTAACCTGCCACAACTAGCGAACTAACCCTAACCTGCCGCAAGTGACTAACTAACCCTGACCTGCCACAACTAGCGAACTAACCCTAACCTGCCACACGTGACTAACTAACCCTGACCTGCCACAACTAGCGAACTAACCCTAGCCTGCCACAAGTGACTAACTAACCCTGACCTGCCACAACTAGCGAACTAACCCTAACCTGCCACACGTGACTAACTAACCCTGACCTGCCACAACTAGCGAACTAACCCTAGCCTGCCACAAGTGACTAACTAACCCTGACCTGCCACAACTAGCTAACTAACCCTAACCTGCCACAACAAGTGGCTAAAGCCTTAGAGTCCGTTACAGTTCGTTTCCACTGCAGGAATTTATGATTTTCCAGAAACAACGGCTCCAAAGGCGGTCTCTTTTCCGCCCCCCCTCCATCAGGGTACCAGGACCATGGAACGGGTCTGAGTTTGAGGAGCCGTCTGCTGATTGGTCAGTGATTTACTACACCCTCAATATTTTAATATGTCTGTTGTATGAATCCTCTGTTATTGTGGTCAGCTTTCTCTGGTTGGTTTTTTTTTTCCTTTTCTTTTCTTTGCTGCTCAACTTTCACGTTGGTCGTGAAAGAGCGGGCACGAGGCAGGGGGAGACCGGGACGTTTGAGCAGAAAGCTCAGGGCTCCGTGTCCCGGTGAAGCTGGGACACACTCGGGTGCGGGGCAAGTCACCGGAGCGTTGGCTCTCTCTGGACCAACATGGAAGTTACAGCTGCAGCTCTGCTGCTGCAAAAATTAACAGTTAACTAACAACTAGTGCAAAGTGGAGGATGTAAACAACAACAACAACAACAGAGGATTCATAAGGTCCAGATCTGCCTCCAGGCTGAGACGACTGTTGTAACGTCACATATCCGCAGAGCTCTAAGCCCCGCCTACTTTTTAACCTACTTTCTGCAGTGGAAACGGGCACCGGATTTGGCTCCGGTTACGCTTTGCCATACCGCTCCGTAAGGCTCCATTCCGTCCCTGCAGTTTTTGTGCGGTGGAAAAAACGGCTTATGTGTATATGCAAAGTAGTGGGTACCAGGAACTATCCTGGTACCCACTACCAGGATACTTCCTGGTAGTGGGTACCAGGAACTGTCCTGGTACCCGCTACCAGGATAGTTCCTGGTAGCGGGTACCAGGAAAGTACGTGGCAGTAGTACTACCTCTGGGTAGGAAAGTGTGAAGGGCCGTAAGGCTGAGGAGGAATCAGTGGAAAAGTACCGTCGTGGAGCTCCACGTGGCTCCACTTTCACTTTTACTTTGGTAAAACTAGGGTGACAAACTAAAGTTCCTTTTTCAAGTTTTGGAGACACTACATGCTAACCACATCCTTTAAAGTTTCGTGCGGTGGAAACACGACTTAACTATCTCTACCCCTAACCTACCATAACTTTAGGAGAAGGAATGCAAGTCTGCTTCAAGTCAGCTGGTGGGTTTGTCTTTGGTCCGATTCTCTACTCTCAGGAATCACCACACCACATGACATAACATACTCCCATTGTGTGTGTGTGTGTGTGTGTGTGTGTACCTCTGGTCCCGGTCGCCATGTCCGCCACCTTCTGAAAAGCATCCAGAAAAGCTCCAGTCATCATGATGGTTGTCCTGAATCGAACACAAACCTCTTCATTAGAGTCAAACCTCACATTTCAATCTGAGTTTATTTCTCAAAGTTGCAGTGAAAATAAAACACGGCTCCTCATGAGAAACCATATGAAATCATCTGGAACACACTGAAGTTCCAACACATCAAACCCGGAGTGGATCTTCCACTTGTTGTACGCTTATTATCATGGTTCATCACGTCCTGTCAGATCCCGTCGAACTACAAAACCTTTTTCATGTATTATTTATTAGGGGTGTCCTTATTTGGTATTAATATCGGATATCGGCCAGATATCAGCCAAAAAATGAGTGTCGGATTGTATCGGACTGCATCTAAAATCTCCGATAGAAGCGCTCCGATACCCACAGGTAACTCTGGTTCACACGCCAACAAAGCCGGTGGCGGTAATGCACCTTAACGTTAGTGCCGACGCTACAAACGCCAAAGTAGAAGAGCACCCAGCTCCAGCCAATAGAAGGTCTCTGGTCCAGCATGCAGGGCATAGGAAGCATCAGTGGTTCCTAGCTAAAGGAAGCATCAGTGGTTCCTAGCGAAAGGAAGCATCAGTGGTTCCTAGGCTAAAGGAGACTCTAGATAGATAGATAGATAGATAGATAGATAGATGACTTTATTAATCCCTGAAGGGAAATTGTTTTGTTGCAGTATTCTGGTTTATAAAATACAATGGAATAGAATATAAAAAGTAGGGAATAAAAATATACAAATATGCAAATATAAAAATATCTGGGTAGGACATAACTTAAGAAATGAGCGTGAGTAACTATAATGAGGCTCTGACGGAGGTAGACGTGTTAAAAAGTCTTATTGCCGTGGGGAGGAACGACTTCCTGTAGCGTTCCTTCGAGCAGCGGGGTTGAATCAGTCTCTTGCTGAAGCTGCTCTTCAGCTGGTCCAGTGTCTTGTGGAGGGGGGGGGGGGGGGGGGGGGGGGGGGGTTGTCCATGATTGCTAGCAGTTTTGCCAGCATCCTGTCCTCCACCACCTCCTCCAGGGTGACAAGCTTGGAGCCAACAACAGACTCTGCCTTCCTGATCAGTTTGTTCAGTCTGTTGGCGTCCTTTGCCTTGATGCCCGCACCCCAGGACACCCCAGGACACCGCAGCAAAGAAGATGGTGCAGATATACAGTACAGACCAAAAGTTTGGACACACCTTCTCATTCAAAGAGTTTTCTTTATTTTCATGACTATGAAAATTGTAGATTCACACTGAAGGCATCAAAACGATGAATTAACACATGTGGAATTATATACTTAACAAAAAAGTGTGAAACAACTGAAAATATGTCTTATATTCTAGGTTCTTCAAAGTATCCACCTTATGCTTTGATTACTGCTTCGCACACTCTGCATTCTCTTGATGAGCTTCAAGATTTAGTCACCTGAAATGGTCTACCAACAGTCTTGAATGAGTTCCCAGAGATTCTTAGCACTTGTTGGCCCTTTTGCCTTCACTCTGCGGTCCAGCTCAGCCCAAACCATCTTATTGGGTTCAGGTCCGGTCCAGCTCAGCCCAAACATCTGGATTGGGTTCAGGTCCGGTGACTGTGGAGGCCAGGTCATCTGGTGCAGCACCCCATCACTCTCCTTCTTGGTCAAATAGCCCTGACACAGCCTGGAGGTGTTTGAGGTCATTGTCCTGTTGAACAATAAATGATGGTCCAACTAAACGCAAAGCGGATGGAATAGCATGCCGCTGCAAGATGCTGTGGCGCCATGCTGGTTCAGTATTCCTTCAATTTTGAATAAGTCCCCAACAGTGTCACCAGCAAAGCCCCCCCACACCATCACACCTCCCCTCCATGCTTCACGGGGGGAACCAGGCATGTAGAGTCCATCGTTCACCTTTTCTGCATCACACCAAGACACGGTGGTTGGAACCAAAGATCTCAGATTTGGACTCATCAGACCAAAGCACAGATTTCCACTGCTCTAATGTCCATTCCTTGTGTTCTTTAGCCCAAACAAGTCTCTTCTGCTTGTTGCCTGTCCTTAGCAGTGGTTTCCTAGCAGCTATTCTTCCATGAAGGTCTGATTCACACAGTCTCCTCTTAACAGTTGTTCTAGAGACGTGTCTGCTGCTAGAACTCTGTGTCTTTGACCTGCTCTCTAATCTGAGCTGCTGTTAACCTGCCATTCCTGAGGCTGGTGACTCTGATGAACTTATCCTCCGCAGCAGAGGTGACTCTTGGTCTTCCTTTCCTGGGCCGGTCCTCATGTGAGCCACTTTCTTTGTAGCACTTGATGGTCTTTGCGACTGCACTTGGGGACACTTTCACAGTTTTCCCAATTTTTCGGACTGACTGACCTTCATTTCTTAAAGTAACGATGGCCACTCGTTTTTCTTTAGTTAGCTGCTTTGTTCTTGCCATAATACAAATTCTAACAGTCTATTCAGTGGGACTATCAGCTGTGTGTCCACCTGACTTCTGCACAACACAACTTATGGTCCCAACCCCATTTATAAGGCAAGAAATCCCACTTATTAAACCTGACAGGGCTCACCTGTGAAGTGAAAACCATTTCAGGTGACTAAATCTTGAAGCTCATCAAGAGAATGCAGAGTGTGTGCAAAGCAGTAATCAGAGCAAAAGGTGGCCACTTTGAAGAAACTAGAATTTAAGGGGTATTTTCAGTTGTTTCACACTTTTTTGTTAAGTACATGTTTCCACATGTGTTAATTCATAGTTTTGATGCCTTCAGTGTGAATCTACAATTTTAATAGTCATGAAAAGAAAGGAAACTCATTGAATGAGAAGACGTGTCCAAACTTTTGGTCTGTACTATATATATATATATATCTGATGCTTTCCTAGGCTAAAGGAAGCATCAGTGTTTCCTCGGCAAAAGGAGGCTCTAAAGGAAGCATCAGTGTTTCCTAGGCTAAAGGAGACTCTAAAGGAAGCATCAGTGTTTCCTAGGCTAAAGGAGGCTATAAAGGAAGCATCAGTGGTTCCTAGGCTAAAGGAGACTCTAAAGGAAGCATCAGTGTTTCCTAGGCTAAAGGAGGCTATAAAGGAAGCATCAGTGGTTCCTAGGCTAAAGGAGACTCTAAAGGAAGCATCAGTGTTTCCTAGGCTAAAGGAGGCTATAAAGGAAGCATCAGTGGTTCCTAGGCTAAAGGAGACTCTAAAGGAAGCATCAGTGTTTCCTAGGCTAAAGGAAGCATCAGTGTTTCCTAGGCTAAAGGAAGCATCAGTGTTTCCTAGGCTAAAGGAGGCTCTAAATTAAGCATCAGTGTTGCCTAGGCTAAAGGAAGCATCAGTGTTTCCTAGGCTAAAGGAGGCTCTAAAGGAAGCATCAGTGTTTCCTAGGCTAAAGGAGACTCTAAAGGAAGCATCAGTGTTTCCTAGGCTAAAGGAGGCTCTAAAGGAAGCATCAGTGTTTCCTAGGCTAAAAGAAGCATCAGTGTTTCCTAGGCTAAAGGAGACTCTAAAGGAAGCATCAGTGTTTCCTAGGCTAAAGGAGACTCTAAAGGAAGCATCAGTGTTTCCTAGGCTAAAGGAGGCTCTAAAGGAAGCATAAGTGTTTCCTAGGCTAAAGGAAGCATCAGTGACTCCTAGGCTAAAGGAGGCTCTAAAGGGAGCATCAGTGTTTCCTAGGCTACAGGAGGTTCTAAAGGAAGCATCAGTGTTTCCTAGGCTAAAGGAGGTTCTAAAGGAAGCATCCGTGTTTCCTAGGCTAAAGGAGACTCTAAAGGAAGCATCAGTGTTTCCTAGGCTAAAGGAGGTTCTAAAGGAAGCATCCGTGTTTCCTAGGCTAAAGGAGGCTCTAAAGGAAGCATCAGTGTTTCCTAGGCTAAAAGAAGCATCAGTGTTTCCTAGGCTAAAGGAGGCTCTAAAGGAAGCATCAGTGTTTCCTAGGCTAAAGGAAGCATCAGTGGAGACGTTCTAACAAACATGAAGAAAAGTGTTTGGCCGCAGGGAAACCAGAGGAATCATGTCCACCTGGCTGTGCATCACCCAGCTGCAGGTAGAAGCTCCGCCCTCCAGACTTCCCTGGAAATTACAACCACAGTACTTCTGCCACTTCAGCCGGGGGACACAACTTCACCCTGCTTCTTTTAGAAAGGACCTTTACTGTGGAGGGGAGGCCTGGCGGAGCCACATGAGATGAAACCAGAGACCTTCTGAGACACGCATCGTCCTCTCAATGGGCCTTTTGTCTGTGTGTGTGTGTGTGTGTGTGTGTGTGTGTGTGTGTGTGTGTGTGTGTGTGTGTGTGTGTGTCCTTACCCCTGAAAACAAAACTATACAGATCAGATGACACTGCTGTCAATAGTTTGTGTGTCTGACCTCAGTGGAAATTCTCTTTCATATTAAGACCAAAGATCACACACACACACACACACACACACACACACACACACACACACACACACACACACACACACACACACACACACACACACACACACACACACACACACACACACACACACACACACACACACACACACACACACACACACACACTTTCTTAACAAAACCAACAAAAAAAACAACAAACTACACCCACTGGTGGCTCACTTGCCAGCTACATAGTTTTCAGTGTTTCATCTGTTTCCGTGGAAACAGATATCATTTTCAAAACGTTGCCATGGAAACACAGCCTCAGATGAAATATAAATGATGGCTGAGGAAAAGTGAATTTGATCCCAGAGTTCCTCAGAACGGATCATGGTGCAGGAAGCCACAGGACGGTCAAATCAAATCAAAATAAGAAAAAAACCCTGGAGGAAGTTGACAGAAGCTCCAGGTCTATGAACCCCAGATCAGCTGCTCGAAAATAACTCCAGACCAGGAAATATTCCAAACAGTACAGAACAACACAGCACAGAAGTTTTGCTGAATCAGCAGAGATTAGCTCAGAAGAAAACAGCCCAATGTTTGTACATCCTCATTATTTACAACAACAATCACTTAAATTGTGCTTTTAAATGATTTGTTCCTTCTTAAACATCATTATTTCAGTTGGATCAAGATTTTTGAGAGGCTTCTTAGTTTATCCCCCTTTGTATGAATATGTGGTATAAAGTGTGTAAATGTATGTCAAAGACATCATCAAGACTTTCCTGCATGAAACTAAATCTCCTGGTGGTTCAGCAAACACATAACTGGATCAGCTCCGGATTAAAGCTTATGACTGCTAATTATCCACACTTATGTTAAGTAGCAGGAAACATTTGAGCAGTGCTTCACTGCAGTGCTCTATAAGTGCTCTATAATCTGGTGTTAGAGGAGGAAGATGCTCTATAATCTGGTGTCAGAGGGGGAAGATGCTCTATAATCTGATGTTGGAGTAGGAAGATGCTCTATAATCTGATGTTAGAGGGGGAGATGCTCTATAATATGGTGTTAGAGGAGGAGGATGCTCTATAATCTGGTGTTGGAGGGGGAGATGCTCTATAATCTGATGTTAGAGGAGGACGATGCTCTATAATCTGGTGTTGGAGGGGGAGATGCTCTATAATCTGATGTTAGAGGAGGAAGATGCTCTATAATCTGATGTTAGAGGAGGAATGTGCTCTATAATCTGATGTTAGAGGAGGAAGATACTCTATAATCTGATGTCAGAGGATGAAGATGCTCTATAATCTGATGCTAGAGGGGGAGCGTGCTCTATAATCCTATGTTAGAGGAGGAAGATGCTCTATAATCTGATGTTTAGAGGAGGATGCTCTATAATCTGATGTTAGAGGAGGAGGGTGCTCTATAATCTGGTGTCAGATGGGGAAGATGCTCTATAATCTGGTGTCAGAGGGGGAAGATGCTCTATAAACTGATGTTAGAGGAGGACAGTGATCTATAATCTGATGTTAGAGGAGGAGGGTGCACTATAATCTGGTGTTAGAGGGGGAGATGCTCTATAATCTGATGTTAGAGGAGGAATGTGCTCTATAATCTGATGTTAGAGGAGGAAGATACTCTATAATCTGATGTCAGAGGATGAAGATGCTCTATAATCTGATGCTAGAGGGGGAGATGCTCTATAATCTTATGTTAGAGGAGGAAGGTGCTCTATAATCTGATGTTAGGGGAGGAAGATGCTCTATAATCTGATGTTAGAGGAGGAAGATGCTCTATAATCTGGTGTTAGAGGGGGAGGTGCTCTATAATCTGGAGGTTGGAGGTGGAAGATGCTCTATAATCTGGAGGTTGGAGGAGGAAGATGCTCTATAATCTGGAGGTTGGAGGAGGAAGATGCTCTATAATCTGGAGGTTGGAGGAGGAAGATGCTCTATAATCTGGAGGTTGGAGGAGGAAGATGCTCTATAATCTGGAGGTTGGAGGAGGATGCTCTGTCATGAGGTTATCTGCAGTTAAAAGCAGGAAGTGAATCAAGAGTTGGAGGATGAGAAAGACGGGTCTAAAAGAGAGGATGATTCAATTGATGATCATTAATCAATAAAGAAAATTCCTCATGAAAGCAGTTTACAGTGTTTTACTAAAGTATGTGAGATGCAACAGCAACGACTGCTCTTATAAAACCAGTATGAAATGTTTCTTACCTGAGCTGTGACTGTAACTTTGCCCCTTTGCTCACAAAGTCCTCCCAGGTGGGGTAACTGGCCTGCAGCACACAAGAAAACAAACCACAGTAAACATCTGATCACATGACCCACGTCTGACCACAACAATGTGCCTTCAGAGACAAATATCACAGGATTATCATCCTGAGGGATGATAATCCTGTCTTTTTGGACATTGCTTTTTTTCACTGGACGGTGCAGAACTATTCTAACCAAACTCATTCAAATATATTCACATGACTTTTGGAAAGTCATTTAAATACTTCAAATGATGTTAAAACCAGAGTGGAGGGAAGAAGAATTGCACACGTTGAGACCAGTTTATGGAGGTTGATGCTCATCATTACAAACATGGCCGTTTTGCAACGTAATTAACAAGCAAATTAACAATCAATTATGATGTTGTTCAACAAACTAATTAATGAGATGATTAACAAGGTACTCAACAAGGGAGTACAAATGCAGTATACTGTGTTACATTTTTTTTTCTTTTCTAAACCCTTGTCCTGTTCAGCAGCTTCGTCAGACAATATGATGTGATTGAGAACCTTCTGATGTCAGAACAGCTTTTACTCTGGAAACAGGAAGAGACTAAGAGTCTCCTCATGTTGCTGCTTTATTAGAATTGACATGGCTGCCGAACTATCTAGACAGTAACATGATTATCTAGATTAAACTAGCCTGAGCAGCTCCATCTAGAAACTAACATGATTTTCTAGATTAAACCAGCCCGAGCAGCTCTATCTAGACAGCAACATGATTTTCTATATTAAACCAGCCTGAGCAGTTCTATCTCGACAGTAACATGATTATCTAGATTAAACCAGCCCGAGCAGCTCTATCTAGACAGTAACATGATTATCTAGATTAAACCAGCCTGAGCAGCTCTATCTAGACAGTAGCATGATTTTCTAGATTCAACTAGCCTGAGCAGCTCTATCTAGACAGTAACATGATTTTCTAGATTAAACCTGCCTGAGCAGCTCTATCTAGACAGTAACATGATTATCTAGATTAAACCAGCCTGAGCAGCTCTATCTAGACAGTAACATGATTTTCTAGATTAAACCTGCCTGAGCAGCTCTATCTAGACAGTAACATGATTTTCTAGATTCAACTAGCCTGAGCAGCTCTATCTAGACAGTAACATGATTATCTAGATTAAACCAGCCTGAGCAGCTCTATCTAGACAGTAACATGATTTTCTAGATTAAACCTGCCCGAGCAGCTCTATCTAGACAGTAACATGATTATCTAGATTAAACCAGCCTGAGCAGCTCTACCTAGACAGTAACATGATTTTCTAGATTAAACCAGCCTGAGCAGCTCTATCTAGACAGTAACGTGATTTTCAAGCAGGAGTATACATTAGCAAGTAGGCAATACAACAAAACAAACAACAAAAACAACAAACACAACAAAAACTTGATTTTGATAATTGAAACAACAATAGCAGAAAACAAGAAAAATCAGCAGCAAGTCTCATCAATGAAGTGTGGAGGGGTGTGTGTGTGTGTGTGTGTGTGCGTGTGTGTGTGTGTGGTTGGAACTGTTGTGGGGGGCCTGCAGCACGGCCCGAGGCCATCGGGGTCAGATGCTGGCACTCCGGTGAACCACCCCAGAGAGCCACACCCCAACCTTTCTTTTCTCTTTTTTTCTCTCATCTCTCCAACGGAGTGCACACATGGTTAACAACAAAACTACTTCCTCTCTACAAAATAAAGTTCCCCACAGTAACCGATCACCACAGTGGGGAACATTATTTTGTAGAGAGGTTTCCGCTCTGCAGTATTTTGGTGTAACAGCATGTGGCGCTGCGCTCTCATTTTGGAGAGAGAGAGAAAAGAAGAGTTACATTGAAGTGTGGATTAATGGAGAATAAAGTTTGGAGTTCCTTGCTGAACACGCTTCCATTAAAATTCCATCCATTGAGCAGCCCTCGTTTATCAGGAGTCATGCGGCGGTAAAAGCAGGAATATTTGAAATGCAAAGCAGGAGCGGGCCTTGCTGGCTGTTTGCCTTCAGAGCGAGAGCAGCTGAGATTATGTAATCTCAGGCTCTGACCAGCTGAGATTATGTAATGCCTGGCTCTGACCAGCTGAGATTATGTAATCTCAGGCTCTGACAGCTGCTGCAGAGTTCCAGTGATTTGAATTGAAAGAATAAAAGAACAGTGTGGACACCTGAATCCTTATGCTTCCAGAAAACTCTCACTCGTCTGTCCTCGGCCGACAGCCGGGGCCATAAGAGCGATTTAACCCCTCACTTCAACACCTTTAGCCTCTCAGCTCCACGCTGCCGTCGCCACAGGCTGACGGCTCTAATGCTGCAGGAGACTGGCTCCATGCCCCACTGCAAGGCAACAAATACACCTGAGCAGCAGAAGAGGAGGAAAGAAGCTATTGATCCCTGTGCAGGAAACTACCGTAAATTCCAGACTAGAAGCCGCTACTTTTCCCCACACTTTGAACACTGCGGCTTTGACTGCGCTCATACATGTTTTGGGTTTTTTTTTCGTGGCGAAAAAGATTTTGCCGGGTAACCGTAGACCAATCAAATGAATGAGTAGTTCACAGAGGTCCAATGAAATTGTTCTATCAATCAAGCGCACTTTATTATTGCAAATCAGTCATTTGTGATGCGTCTTTTAAGTTAAAGGAGATCAATCTGGCGCTTGAAGAAGGAAATCTTGCCGCGTCAAAACATCCACCATCACCAGCGGGTTTGGAAAGGCTGGACTGCTGGTGATGAAGAGGATGGACTGCTGGTGATGAAGAGGATGGACTGCTGGTGATGAAGAGGATGGACTGCTGCGTGATGAAGAGGACGGACTGCTGGTGATGAAGAGGACGGACTGCTGCGTGATGAAGAGGATGGACTGCTGGTGATGAAGAGGATGGACTGCTGGTGATGAAGAGGATGGACTGCTGGTGATGAAGAGGATGGACTGCTGGTGATGAAGAGGCTGGACTGCTGGTGATGAAGAGGACGGACTGCTGGTGATGAAGAGGATGGACTGCTGCGTGATGAAGAGGACGGACTGCTGGTGATGAAGAGGACGGACTGCTGCGTGATGAAGAGGATGGACTGCTGGTGATGAAGAGGATGGACTGCTGCGTGATGAAGAGGATGGACTGCTGGTGATGAAGAGGACGGACTGCTGCGTGATGAAGAGGACGGACTGCTGGTGATGAAGAGGATGGACTGCTGCGTGATGAAGAGGATGGACTGCTGGTGATGAAGAGGATGGACTGCTGCGTGATGAAGAGGATGGACTGCTGCGTGATGAAGAGGATGGACTGCTGGTGATGAAGAGGACGGACTGCTGGTGATGAAGAGGATGGACTGCTGCGTGATGAAGAGGACGGACTGCTGCGTGATGAAGAGGACGGACTGCTGGTGATGAAGAGGATGGACTGCTGCGTGATGAAGAGGACGGACTGCTGGTGATGAAGAGGACGGACTGCTGCGTGATGAAGAGGACGGACTGCTGGTGATGAAGAGGATGGACTGCTGCGTGATGAAGAGGATGGACTGCTGGTGATGAAGAGGACGGACTGCTGCGTGATGAAGAGGATGGACTGCTGGTGATGAAGAGGATGGACTGCTGGTGATGAAGAGGATGGACTGCTGGTGATGAAGAGGATGGACTGCTGCGTGATGAAGAGGATGGACTGCTGGTGATGAAGAGGATGGACTGCTGGTGATGAAGAGGATGGACTGCTGCGTGATGAAGAGGATGGACTGCTGGTGATGAAGAGGATGGACTGCTGGTGATGAAGAGGATGGACTGCTGCGTGATGAAGAGGACGGACTGCTGGTGATGAAGAGGACGGACTGCTGCGTGATGAAGAGGATGGACTGCTGGTGATGAAGAGGATGGACTGCTGGTGATGAAGAGGATGGACTGCTGGTGATGAAGAGGACGGACTGCTGCGTGATGAAGAGGATGGACTGCTGGTGATGAAGAGGATGGACTGCTGGTGATGAAGAGGATGGACTGCTGGTGATGAAGAGGATGGACTGCTGGTGATGAAGAGGATGGACTGCTGGTGATGAAGAGGACGGACTGCTGCGTGATGAAGAGGATGGACTGCTGCGTGATGAAGAGGATGGACTGCTGCGTGATGAAGAGGATGGACTGCTGGTGATGAAGAGGACGGACTGCTGGTGATGAAGAGGATGGACTGCTGGTGATGAAGAGGATGGACTGCTGGTGATGAAGAGGATGGACTGCTGGTGATGAAGAGGACGGACTGCTGCGTGATGAAGAGGATGGACTGCTGGTGATGAAGAGGATGGACTGCTGGTGATGAAGAGGACGGACTGCTGCGTGATGAAGAGGACGGACTGCTGGTGATGAAGAGGACGGACTGCTGCGTGATGAAGAGGATGGACTGCTGGTGATGAAGAGGATGGACTGCTGGTGATGAAGAGGACGGACTGCTGGTGATGAAGAGGATGGACTGCTGCGTGATGAAGAGGATGGACTGCTGGTGATGAAGAGGACGGACTGCTGGTGATGAAGAGGATGGACTGCTGGTGATGAAGAGGATGGACTGCTGCGTGATGAAGAGGACGGACTGCTGGTGATGAAGAGGATGGACTGCTGGTGATGAAGAGGATGGACTGCTGGTGATGAAGAGGACGGACTGCTGCGTGATGAAGAGGATGGACTGCTGGTGATGAAGAGGATGGACTGCTGGTGATGAAGAGGACGGACTGCTGCGTGATGAAGAGGATGGACTGCTGCGTGATGAAGAGGATGGACTGCTGCGTGATGAAGAGGACGGACTGCTGGTGATGAAGAGGATGGACTGCTGGTGATGAAGAGGATGGACTGCTGGTGATGAAGAGGACGGACTGCTGCGTGATGAAGAGGACGGACTGCTGGTGATGAAGAGGATGGACTGCTGGTGATGAAGAGGATGGACTGCTGGTGATGAAGAGGACGGACTGCTGCGTGATGAAGAGGATGGACTGCTGCGTGATGAAGAGGATGGACTGCTGCGTGATGAAGAGGACGGCGTGCTGGTGATGAAGAGGACGGACTGCTGCGTGATGAAGAGGACGGACTGCTGGTGATGAAGAGGATGGACTGCTGGTGATGAAGAGGACGGACTGCTGCGTGATGAAGAGGATGGACTGCTGCGTGATGAAGAGGATGGACTGCTGCGTGATGAAGAGGACGGCGTGCTGGTGATGAAGAGGACGGACTGCTGCGTGATGAAGAGGACGGCGTGCTGGTGATGAAGAGGATGGACTGCTGCGTGATGAAGAGGACGGACTGCTGCGTGATGAAGAGGACGGACTGCTGCGTGATGAAGAGGACGGACTGCTGGTGATGAAGAGGACGGCGTGCGTCCAGGTGACAGCGACAACGAAGAGGATGTTTGATTGGGACAGTGAATTAGAGGACTGATGGTTTCAGTGCAGGAGGAAGATGAAGACCATGGTTCCTGGTAGGCTGCAGTAGACGCTAGATATTTCTACCAGTGGTTATGGAGATATCTCCTAGTAGAATGTTGTTCATGCACTGTTCAGTAAAAAGGCATAAGAACATAATTTGTGTGTCACCGATACCTACGTATATTTAAAGGAGCCGTGTTACAGGCACTGTTCGAAACAATCTGCAATATGTACGTTTATGTTACCATGCTGATTAAAGTCAAAGTTAAAAAATCCTCCGTGTAATATCTTTCTGTGTAAATATCTCATATTATAAAGGTGTTTTTGGTTCTCTGTTGAGACATAAAAGTGAAAAGAATAGATGTTGCGCTTTAACTTTGTGTTTGACGGGTGACGTGACAGCCGGCACCTGACGTGTGGCAGGCGCCGGCTGTCACGTCACCCGCTCTACTCTTTTCACTTTGATGTCTTAATAGAGAGAACAAAAACACGTTGACAATAGTAAGAAGACATGTGTGGTGTGCACCTGAGGGGGAGGTTCTCCCAACCAGAATGGAGTGGGTGTGTCGGTCACGTGGTGTGGTGTTGATAGTGGGAGGTGTTTATAAGGGGAAGTGCGGTGACACTGGGGGTTGGTTATCTGACAGGTGAACTCTCAGACGGTTGGAGAAAATAAAGGAAAAGCAACTCGACTCCTTCGTCCGTCTCCTCATTCTCCGCCTCCACATTGGTGACCCTGACAAACGAACATGTCGACCGAAGCCAGCAGCAGTGCAATCCCCGGCGGCGCGGCGGCCGGTGCGCCCGTGGTGTACGCCGCAGCGGTAAAATTACCGGAGTTTTGGCCACATCATCCGGAACCATGGTTCCAGCACATCGAGGCACAGTTCCATCTCCGGGGAGTCACGGCCGACGACACCAAGTATTACCACGTCGTGGCAGCTCTGGACTCTTCCACCACCCGCCGAGTGATGGGGCTGCTCCGGGACCCGCCGGCGCAAGGAAAGTACGCCGCCCTCAAGACTCTGCTCCTGCGGCTGTTCCAGATTTCCGACGCCGAGAGAGCCGAGCGTCTCCTGTCTCTCAACGGCTTGGGAGACAGTAAACCAACGGAGCTGATGGAGAACATGTTGGCGCTGCGGGGATCGGGGGACGCGGAGTTCCTGTTCATCCACCTGTTTCTTCATCAACTCCCAGCTCTGGTCCGCACGGCACTGGCGAGTTCTCCACTCGTGCACACGAAGGACTATCGGGGGCTGGCGGAAGAGGCAGACAAGCTCCTGCTGGCGTCACGGCAGTACGGAGTGCATGCAGTCCTGCCGGAGCCACTGGAACACCGGCCGGAGGAGGAAGCGCAGTTTGCGGTCGGGACGATTACGGATCGGCGCAAGCATGACAACCAGCTGTGTTTTTTTCACCGGCGGTTCGGGAGCAGAGCCAAGCGCTGCACGCCGCCCTGCTCCTTCTCTGTGCAGGGAAACGCCAGACCCGGCACTCGTTAACAGCCATGAGCGCCGGGGACATCGGAACGCTGCTCTTCGTTAAAGACACTGTATCCGGGAGGCGCTTCCTCGTGGATACCGGCGCCCAGCGGAGCATCATTCCCGCCTCCTTCACCGACGTCGAGAGCGGCGGTAAAGGGCCGCCTCTGGATGCTGCGAACGGGACTTCCATCCGCACATTTGGCACCAGGTTCGTGAATGTGTGTTTTAATGGCCGTCAGTTCGGATGGGATTTTGTGATGGCTGCTGTGTCCGTGCCCATCCTGGGAGCAGATTTTTTGTGTGCGCATGGACTCTTAGTGGACATGGTGAATCGCCGCCTGGTGGACGCCGTCTCATTCTCCTCCTTCTCCTGCACTTTGGGGAAAGGAGAGGTGGTGTCCCTTGCTAATATCTTGGCTTCGGGGGATGTGTACCAGCGGCTCCTGGCAGAGTTTCCTGAACTGACAGTTCCCACGTTTTCAGCCGCCGTAGTCAAACACGGAGTGGAACATTATATCCCCACGGCTGGGCCGCCGGTGTTTGCTCGCCCCCGCCGACTGGATGCGGCAAAGCTGGCGATCGCTAAGGAGGAGTTTGCCACTATGGAGAGACTGGGTATCGTGCGACGCTCTGACAGCCCGTGGGCATCCCCATTGCATATGGTCCCAAAATCTGATGGGAGTTGGAGGACTTGTGGGGATTTTCGACGCCTTAATACGGTCACGGCACATGATCGGTACCCTGTTCCGCACATCCAAGACTTTTCTGTCCACCTGGCAGGGAAGGTAATATTTTCCAAGGTGGATCTGGTGAGAGGCTACCACCAGGTACCAGTCCACCTGCAGGATGTAGCCAAAACTGCAGTGATCACACCTTTTGGACTATTCGAGTTTCTGCGGATGCCATTTGGTCTGAAAGGTGCAGCACAAACGTTCCAGCGCTTGATGGACTCCGTCTTAAGGGGCTTACCTTTCCTGTTCATCTACCTGGATGACATCCTGGTGGCCAGCGCCTCGCCTGCGGAGCACCTACTACACCTGCGTCAGCTTTTTGAAAGACTGCAGGAGCATGGACTGATCGTGAACCCAGCTAAGTGTTGTTTTGGACTCTCAGAGATTGAGTTTCTGGGCCACCATGTGGCAGCACTGGGAGTGGTGCCCTTACCGGCTAAGGTGAAAGCAATCACTGCTTTTCCGCGCCCAAAGACCATCAGGGCACTGCAAGAGTTCCTGGGCATGGTGAACTTTTACAACCGCTTCATCAGACATGCAGCTCAGCTGATGCGGCCTCTTTATGAAGCGCTGAGGGGCGGAAAGGCCAAGCAGGACGTGAACTGGTCCGCAGAGAGGATCCTGGCTTTCGAAAAGGCCAAGGCTGCGCTCTCCAACACCGCCATGCTGGCCCACCCATCTCCCACGGCACCGGTAGCGCTCACCACCGATGCCTCGGACTACGCAGTGGGGGCAGTATGTGAACAATGGGGGGCTGCAGCCTGGCAGCCTCTGGCGTTTTTCAGCAAACAACTGCGCGACAACGAGAGGAAGTACAGCACATTTGACAGAGAACTTTTGGCTCTTTTCCTCGCTGTCCGCCATTTTAGGTTCCTGTTGGAAGGTCGGCGGTTTACTGCCTTTGTGGACCACAAGCCCCTCACCTTCGCCATGTCCAAGACCTCGGAGCCATGGTCTGGGCGGCAGCAGCGCCACCTCTCTGCCATTTCAGAGTTCACCACAGACATTCAGCACGTGGCTGGAAAAAGCAATGCTGTGGCCGACTGCCTCTCCCGGGACACGTGGACTCTGTGCATCTTGGGGTGGACTACACTGCCATGGCCAGCGACCAGCAGGCAGACTCCGACACCCAGGCCTTCAGGACCGCCGCCACAGGTCTACAGCTGCAGGATTTGCTGTTCCACGACGATGGTGCCACACTCCTCTGTGACGTGTCTACAGGTCAGCCCCGCCCCATGGTACCTGCTGGCTGGAGACGGCAGGTTTTTCATGCTGTTCATGCCCTATCGCATCCAGGCGTGAGAGCATCAGTGAAGCTGGTGGGGGCAAAGTTCATCTGGCCGGGCCTCAAGAAGGACGTCAGGAGCTGGGCAGCCTCCTGTGTGGCGTGTCAGCGGGCCAAGGTACAGCGTCACACCAAAGCCCCCCTAGAGCCGTTCCTGGTCCCGGAACGGAGGTTTGACCATGTGCATCTGGACTTGGTGGGTCCGCTGCCTCACTCCCAAGGCTTTACTCACCTCCTCACCATGGTGGACAGGACCACCAGGTGGCCAGAGGTGGTCCCGCTGGCTTCAACGACGTCGGCAGAGGTGGTGAGCGCTTTCATAGCCACCTGGGTGGCACGGTTCGGCACGCCATTGGACGTCACTTCGGACAGAGGCTCCCAGTTCACCTCCGAGCTGTGGACAGAGGTGGCTAAAGGCCTGGGAGTGCAGCTGCACCGGACGACGGCGTTCAACCCACAGGCCAATGGACTGTGTGAGCGTTTCCATCGCACAATGAAGGCCGCGCTCCGAGCCACTCTCACAGACAGCAACTGGGTTGACCGACTGCCATGGGCCATGTTGCGCCTGCGATCGGCTCCGAAGGAAGATCTCCAGTCATCATCTGCGGAGCTGGTGTTGGGGCAGCCACTACGGGTCCCCGGAGAGTTCCTGCCAGAGCCATCGGAACCCTGGGGGGTCACAGCGGGACGACCAAGGTTCAACGGGGCAGTCCACACCTTCGACCCGGTCCCAGTTCATCACTGCCTTCCCCGGTCATACATCCCAAAAAACCTGATGACAGCCAAATATGTCTTTATCAGGCATGACGCTCACCGTTCCCCACTTCAGCCGCCATACGACGGCCCCTTTCATGTCCTGGAGGCAGGGACAAAGAACTTTGTGGTGGACATGGGGGGTAAACGGGTCCGGGTTTCACTGGACCGCCTGAAGCCGGCCCACACCATGCTGGAGCAGCCGGTGGAGGTGGCACAACCCCCAAGACGTGGACGACCCCCCAAGTCGTCAGCTGCCACAGCGCCTGCACCTGCCACAGCGCCTGCACCTGCAGTGACCCCGGTGCCGGTACCTGCACCTCCTCCTGTGGTGGTGCAACGCAGCCGATATGGTCGGCTGTGCAGACCTCCCAAGTGGGACTAAAAAAAAAAAAAAAAAATTTTTTTTTTGTAAAACTTGTAGTATCATTCTGATTGTTCGGGGGGGGCCTGTGTGGTGTGCACCTGAGGGGGAGGTTCTCCCAACCAGAATGGAGTGGGTGTGTCGGTCACGTGGTGTGGTGTTGATAGTGGGAGGTGTTTATAAGGGGAAGTGCGGTGACACTGGGGGTTGGTTATCTGACAGGTGAACTGTCAGACGGTTGGAGAAAATAAAGGAAAAAGCAACTCGACTCCTTCGTCCGTCTCCTCATTCTCCGCCTCCACACATGAACGTTTTTGAGCTAATATCTCATATTACAACGTGGGACACATGTGGCTTAAAATCCGGTGCGGCTTGTACAAGAACAAAATGTATTTTCTTTCTAAAATTAGAGCATGCGGCTTTTAATCAGGTGCGCTGTGTAGTCCGGAATCTACGATACATGTATTTATACAAGACATCAAGAGTGACGTGTTTGGACTGATGATGCAGAGTGTCTGTGTGAAATGACCTCGTCTATAGCATCGTGTTTTCTTGCCACTTAAATCTTTCAGAAAATCCATGCGTGTGGAAATGTGTCTGTTTAAATCTGAGAAAGAAAAATTGACAAGATTTTTGACCAACATCCAGACTTTCTCCAAGAAAGTGTCTTCAAGCAATGAGAACAGTCTGACATGGAGTCAAACCAGATACGTGAAGTTTTCAACACAGAGGAGAACAAGTATAAGGCCCCATTTACTGCGCTTTCGTTTAAGGAAAGTTCCACGTTTCATTGTCAAAACGATGTCCCTCTCCATGGCAACGGCAGAAACACTGAAAGCGATGTAGTTTTCCTGTTGGGCCACCAATGTGGGCTGTGTTGACACACCATGAAGCTTGATGGTGAGAACATGGGCATTGGTATGGACAGATGATTAACAAAATGACGATGTCAGCTTTTCCTCCGTCGCAGCGTAAATGGACATCGTTTTCAAAATGTGGCCATGTAATCGCAAAAGTTTTCCAAAATGAAAATGCAAAAACGGTGTGAGTTCATTTGACCTCGGTTTCTGACATGTAGGTGGAAAGAAGCAGGAATAACATTTCAGAATACGAGCATCTTCCCGATAATTTCTCCAGACTGGGTGTGTGTCGGTGGCATGGCCAGATTATGGAGGCAGGATTAGACTTCAGGCGACTCCACAGACAGAAGTAACCGGATACCTGCAGCTGATGGGGTGGCGGCTCTGTGGGGACGGCTTATGATGTCGCACCGCTGCAGCTGCACACGGCATCCAGCTTCAAACGGACCGGAATGACTCGTTCTGCTGTCGGTTGATTCTAAAATGATGTTTCTATCTGTAATGTTAGAAGTCCTGCCCTTCATCGAGCACGGGAGAGCAAATTGGGGGGGGCATAGATCCTCCCAATGGATTGAAATAGGTTGATCTCTGTGATAACCATACATGCCCAATGTATTTGAGATTTTTTGACGTTTTTTTTCATGGATCAACTAATTGATCAAGGAGCCAAATAACGCCTGTGCCGTTAGCTCTGAGCTTCTTGGGATGAAATGTGGTAACATCAAAGAAGTTTAGTCCAAACGACTGGCGGTTTCCACACTCGCTGCCGTTCTCACTCCAGAAAGTAAAAATAGGCGTCCGGCCAGATGAGAGCAGACAGCTGTCCCAGGAAGCTCCCTGAACACCGGCTGTGACCCCCGAGGGGCTCCGGACCCTCTTTAGCCTCTGAATCTCCTGGTACGACTCGCCTCTCCGCCACATTCCTGGCAGTCACAACAGATCCTGGCAGAATTCTGGGTTTGGGTGAGAAGCGTTGGAGGGAAGGAGGAAAATGGCCCTTCAAGACTGAAAGAGCAGCAGAGGATTTCACTCTGTGCATCTTTTATTATAGAACCAAGTGTAATCAGGAAAACACCAAGAGAGGGTTCTGCACCACAGCAGCACAACAACTGGTGTTTGTTTGTCCTCAAACCAAGTTCAGCCTATTACTGCTGTGAAGAAAACCAGGAATCAATGCTTGATCTGCACGGACTAAATGTGTGTAGAAGCCTCTAAAGTGACAACTACTGTCCTGATTATGTATCTTGTCTTTCCATTTAGTCCAGCAGCCGATACAAAGCAAGACTTTACCCAGAATGAGTAATTATCTATCCATCCTTCATGACGACACCAGAAAAGGGAGGGACAGGAAGGGATGTGCACAAGCCCTCTGACATGACGCCACACGAGTGAAGTGCTTCACTGTCCCACCTGAAGACTGGGTGTGGTCCTCAGCCTGTCTCCATGTGGTTGCCGGTTCAACGGCCAGCGTGACAGGAAGCCACCATGGGGCAAAACACGTAGCGAAAGGGAATCGAAACTCACGCCAGAGGAAGTGAAAATCCTCAAAAAAGGGAAACCGTTTCTCACATTAAGAAATAAATGCAGTCATTGAGTTTTTAGATTCCAGGTCGGTGGAAATCAACTTCTACATGCATGTACCTATGGAGATCTGAAAAAGACAAACTAAATCCCCAATCATGTTTTTTTTCCTGCAAGCAGGAGGAGTGAGAGCTTCATGCCAATGAACTGTGAAGAGCTTTGAACAGGGTAAATATAGGCATAGCAGAACTTCCTCCAGTAGCTTTACTCCATTTTCAAATGTCAAAATCATATAAAAGAACCCACCAAAAATATATATATATTTTTTTTTAAAGTAATGAAAATCACGAGAGGATTCAAATTGCAAAAATTAAGGAAACACTATTTGGCGGTGGCAGAAAAGATTTTGCTCTTTTTCCACCTGCTCTTCCTCAATCTTGGTTTCTTTTTCCTTTTCAGTCAGTGTATTCAATAAAGTGTATATATTCCTATAAAGTCTTATTCTGTTTTACCTGAGAGCCTGATACAAATCATTGTTTGCGTATAAAGAGGGTTATTCAGAATGAAGGAGAGCCTTAATAAACATCTGGCCACCCTTCATCCAACCGTCTGTGTACAATGGCTAAAAGTAGGATTCTCAGAATGACTTCATGTTTATGTTGACTTCTTGTTTCCAGTCCTGAAAGTGACAAGGATCAAGAGGATATTGATGGTCAATACTGGATCAATCAAAGGACTTTAAGAACAGCTTTGTTCCTGTCATCCTCACTGAACTGAACAAAACCCAGTGATGTTGCACTTTATTGTCCATTGTACTTTATTGTATTCATCCATTTTTAGCTATATTTATTATAGTGGCTCTTCATTGAATGTTCTTATTTTGGTTTATCTTAGTGACTGCTTTATACCTTTGTAAGGTTTTATTGTGGGGTTTTTAAATTGTGGTTTCTCTTCATCTATCTTTGATCTCATCTTAATTATTTAATCACAATATTGAGCTCTTGTATTGTCTGTCTTGCCTCACTCGACCAATTGTTATTATTATTATTATTATTATTATTATCATCATCTGCTTGTTTGGTTTATTTGTCATGATGTGCCGAGCGACCGAAGACCTGTAAAACAAGTTTACCTACGGGTACCAATAGAGTAACCTTGACCCTTGGTTACTTCCCTCTGCTCTGTTCAAAGACATTAATAGAGAGAACGACTGCCTGCTCTCACCACCCCAAACATCCAGGGCTCAACTGAACAGCATCATCTAAAGGCTTTCAAAATGGCCCAAAGAAACGTGGCACGCTAGAGTTCCAGGAAGTCGCAGACGTTGAAGAAGACTCAACAGTACAGGAATGTGCGATAAGTCAACATTGTGCCAAGGAAACGTCTCAAAAACATAAAAATCTTAAGGTGCTATTGACCATCTCTATCAAAATCAGGTTTAAATTGGACTTTTCATCTCAAGTCTTTCCTGGGAGCTGTGAGAGATGAGGACATTTCAACAGCAGGTGGAAGGTTTGTTTAACATGGTGTTTGAGTAGCTGTGGTTCACCCAGAGAAAGGAAGGAGCAAAGAAAGAGAGAGAGAGTGACTGGAAGAGAGAGGAAGGGTGTGTCAACACCAGGTTAATGGTTTGTTCAGTGACGCTCTGCCTGGTCCTTCAACTGAAAGACTTTGGTACCTTGCAAAAGGACTTTCCATTTATTTTAATCACACATTCCTACATCTTACATAACTGCAGACGCTTCCTTTCATTAGCAGGTCTTCAACTTTGCTAGAGGAACTACAAGAAGCCTCGTAGGGGGCCGTCCACACCAGAACACCGGTTAATCCACACCAGAACACCGGTTAATCCACACCAGAACACCGGTTAATCCACACCAGAACACCGGTTAATTCACACCAGAACACCGGTTAATCCACACCAGAACACCGGTTAATCCACACCAGAACACCGGTTAATCCACACCAGAACACCGGTTAATCCACACCAGAACACCGGTTAATCCACACCAGAACACCGGTTAATTCACACCAGAACACCGGTTAATCCACACCAGAACACCGGTTAATCCACACCAGAACACCGGTTAATCCACACCAGAACACCGGTTAATTCACACCAGAACACCGGTTAATCCACACCAGAACACCGGTTAATTCACACCAGAACACCGGTTAATTCACACCAGAACACCGGTTAATCCACACCAGAACACCGGTTAATCCACACCAGAACACCGGTTAATCCACACCAGAACACCGGTTAATTCACACCAGAACACCGGTTAATCCACACCAGAACACCGGTTAATCCACACCAGGAACCTGGTTCACCTGAACCAGATGTTTCTGGCCTGTCATCCACAGCAGGAACCTGGTTTTTTGAACAGGGGTCCCAGATTGGGGAATTGTAAAACCCCGGCTCGTGCCGTCCAGCCCCCTGGGGTGTGGACAGCAATGATCTGGTGTTGAGTTGAGTTCACAGTGACGTATGGACGGTACATTTTGGAGAAGTTGGGGAAGAAGAAAGACGGTTCTGGCTCTAGTGGATGTGGCCTTAGTGGAAGAGTTCCCGTGTTAAATCCTCCAGTAGCCAGAGCTCCAGTATCAAAACTTACTCCACAAACAGCTCAGTCATTCGTTTCCTTCTCAAGAAATTCTGGGTTTGAAGCTTTTAGTCATTGTTTTTGTCTCTTCACAGGTATATTTGTGGAGGCAGAAGCAAAAGTGTGTGTCTACATTTCCAGTTTAATTTGATTTGATTTTCTTCCTTCAATCTCCTTGAATCTGCTAAATGAGTTTTTTTCTGGTGGGGAGCTGAGGAAGCAACTAGCAGCTGATGTTCATGTGACTTGTTTATTTCTGTATCTTTGCATAGGGTTTGTGCATATCTTTTCCCTGCTTTCAGCTGAGAAACTCCTCTCCACAGTAAAGTATGAAATGTAGGAATGTATGCCTGTATTCTCTCAAAAGACAACTTGAGGTTAGTAGAAGGTCAGAAAAGGAAGCAGTATTTTAGTTCAATGTGGACAGTGTGGGTGACGTCACCATCTCATAATAATCTTGTTAAATCTTTAAAACCTCAGAATCACTTAATTCCTGGGGGAATTATTTTGCAAAGCAGCACAAACAGCATTTTTTTCCAGCTCTAACGCAGCTCAAATGATTGGGACTATTTTCAGGGAGTTTAGCGTGGAGGAGGACGCAGCTTAACAAAGGTGTGAATCGTCTGCCGACAGGCTGGAGAAGCTGCTTCATTGTTTTAATGTCAGAGCTTCTCCTGGAGAGCTGCAGTTTTAAAACCCTGACGTCTGGCGGCAGAGCAGCGCCTCGCTATACTACGGCTTTGATAACGTCCACGTTGCTGCGTTGCTTTGGTAACGTCCACGTTGCTGCGTTGCTTTGGTAACGTCCACGTTGCTGCGTTGCTTTGGTAACGTCAAAATTTCATAAACGTCATCAAATTTCCAATCCGTGAATTCTGTTCATATGGGAACCTGATACGATACTGGATCGGACCCATCTCTAGTACATATATGCACAAATGAGTCCAAATTCATCTCTAATGGCTAGTGATGTCTGCAGGACCTGGTAGCTGGGCCGTGCCGTGACCAGCAGGGTAGGGTAGGCAGCACCCCATACAATCACACCTCCAATGGTAATCAGCAGTGCAGACAATTTGCATATGAGATTATGCTTCTGGCTTGATTGCAACTGCAGATAGCAGAGGCTTTTAATTTGGTACACCAAACAGGAACACCATGGCAGGACCAGATGTCACACAAAATCATTTTCACTCATGGTTGCCAACTTACAAATATTAAACTAAGCTAAACTAGATCAACTAACTAACTACAAATCTCATATAACACCCAATAGCGGCATCTAAAATACGACAAACCAAAACTGCAATGCACTTCAGCAATCAGCTCTGTGATCGTTACATAATTGTAATCAGGAGTGAGAAGAGTTTTGTGTTTTATGTAATTCTGCCATTGTTCCTGTTTGTGCATATCAATAGAAGAGCCTCTTTCAACTGCCAATGGCTGACTTGTGTTTATCTATACTATTCAAGATCATAACATACCATCAAGTAAACAATTATTCAAAAGCAGTCGCCAAACTCTCCCAACAAGATAAATCTCATGCCATGTCAGCACATCCACTGCTGAACCACTCCTGCTGCGCTGCAGCCAGGGGGAGAGAGAGAGAGAGAGACAGAGAGAGAGAGAGAGCGAGAGAGCAAGAGCGCGATCGAGAGAGAAAGAGAGTGAGAGAGCGAGAGAGAGAGTGAGAGCGAGAGAGAGAGCGATCGATAGAGAAAGAGAGAGAGCGATTGAGAGAGCGAGCGAGCATTCATTCATTTTATTTGAAGATGAGGTCCATGCGTCTGTCCTTCTTGACAAAGACGTCCATCACAGAGGTGTAAACGTCAAAATACTTGCCATATTTAGCGAGACTGCAGTTCTGCATCATCAAAGTGGGCTGACAGATCGTCAAACTTTTTACAGTCAACCAGAAAATCAAGTTCTCCCAGGTTCTGCCTCCATGTTCCAGCTGATGTTATCTAGGAAGGTGTAAAACAACTCGTCTCCCCTCCGTGCGGCTGCTAGCTGTCAATCAGTTCACCGCGTCGCACCGCCACAGCAAACATGGACACATGGTGTCCCACGCTGGCTGTCCATCGGTGCTGTCCAAAGCCAGGTCCACTCTGCTGTGGACAAAGGTTTTCACAGCGCTCCAGCTCTGCAGGTGACCACTGGTTTGTCACGTTTGGCTCTAGCACAGGACAAGTTGTTCAACCAGTGTCCTGCATTAGTCCACACCTGGTCGCTGGTGACACCAATCAGCAGACATGGAAAGCAGGAAAGCTGCTTCAATGAGCCAATCCTTCCTTGTGTACCATTCATTGTGGAAAGTACGCACAATGTTCTGACCTTTCCTTTGGTGGAGGTCTGGTAGCTCAGGTGTTGGTCTCCCGTCTTTTAAAATCTGGTGATTTCCCTCAAAAGGAAGTTGAGAAAAAACTTCTTCATCGTCTCGAGCTCTGTCATCCTGCCTGCTAACCCGCCAACTCTCTAGAGCAGGGGTGTCAAACTCAGATCCTGGAGGGCCGAAGCTCTGCAGGTTTTCCTCGTCTCCCACTGAATGTCCCGATGGTTCATCACCACCTTCAGCACAAAGCCAGATCAGGAGCTGCTCATTGCAATCAGCTGTGTGGAAGCAGGGACACATCCAAACCGTGCAGGGCTGCGGCCCTCGAGGACCGGAGTTCCACACGTGTGCTCTAGAGTGTAGCAGCTCTGTACCAATTCACTAATGCACTGTGAACGTATGTATAGTGTTTAGCATATCACACCTATGTCTCAAGGCAGCATAAGGATCTGCCTTCTTGCATAAATGATTTGATATGGAGAAACTGACTGAGCATGTGCAAACACCCCCATTCACTGGACATGAGCCACAACGGCAGAGCAGTCAGGGGGTGTGGTCATCACAGTAACAGGGGGTGTGGTCATCACAGTAACAGGAGGTGTGGTCATCACAGTAACAGGAGGTGTGGTCATCACAGTAACAGGAGGTGTGGTCATCACAGTAACAGGGGGTGTGGTCATCACAGTAACAGGAGGTGTGGTCATCACAGTAACAGGAGGTGTGGTCATCACAGTAACAGGGGGTGTGGTCATCACAGTAACAGGAGGTGTGGTCATCACAGTAACAGGGGGTGTGGTCATCACAGTAACAGGGGGTGTGGTCATCACAGTAACAGGAGGTGTGGTCATCACAGTAACAGGAGGTGTGGTCATCACAGTAACAGGGGGTGTGGTCATCACAGTAATAGGGGGTGTGGTCATCACAGTAACAGGAGGTGTGGTCATCACAGTAACAGGGGGTGTGGTCATCACAGTAACAGGGGGTGTGGTCATCACAGTAACAGGGGGTGTGGTCATCACAGTAACAGGAGGTGTGGTCATCACAGTAACAGGAGGTGTGGTCATCACAGTAACAGGGGGTGTGGTCATCACGGTAACAGGAGATGTGGTCATCACGGTAACAGGGGGTGTGGTCATCACGGTAACAGGGGGTGTGGTCATCACGGTAACAGGGGGTGTGGTCATCACAGTAACAGGGGGTGTGGTCATCACAGTAACAGGAGGTGTGGTCATCACAGTAACAGGAGGTGTGGTCATCACGGTAACAGGAGATGTGGTCATCACAGTAACAGGGGGTGTGGTCATCACAGTAACAGGAGATGTGGTCATCACGGTAACAGGAGATGTGGTCATCACGGTAACAGGAGATGTGGTCATCACAGTAACAGGGGGTGTGGTCATCACGGTAACAGGAGGTGTGGTCATCACAGTAACAGGAGATGTGGTCATCACAGTAACAGGGGGTGTGGTCATCACAGTAACAGGGGGTGTGGTCATCACGGTAACAGGGGGTGTGGTCATCACGGTAACAGGGGGTGTGGTCATCACGGTAACAGGGGGTATGATCATCACGGTAACAGGGGGTGTGGTCATCACGGTAACAGGGGGTGTGGTCATCACGGTAACAGGGGGTGTGGTCATCACGGTAACAGGAGATGTGGTCATCACAGTAACAGGAGGTGTGGTCATCACAGTAACAGGAGGTGTGGTCATCACAGTAACAGGAGGTGTGGTCATCACAGTAACAGGAGGTGTGGTCATCACGGTAACAGGAGGTGTGGTCATCACAGTAACAGGAGGTGTGGTCATCACAGTAACAGGGGGTGTGGTCATCACAGTAACAGGGGGTGTGGTCATCACAGTAACAGGAGGTGTGGTCATCACAGTAACAGGAGGTGTGGTCATCACAGTAACAGGGGGTGTGGTCATCACAGTAACAGGAGATGTGGTCATCACGGTAACAGGGGGTGTGGTCATCACAGTAACAGGGGGTGTGGTCATCACGGTAACAGGGGGTGTGGTCATCACGGTAACAGGGGGTGTGGTCATCACGGTAACAGGAGATGTGGTCATCACAGTAACAGGGGGTGTGGTCATCACAGTAACAGGAGATGTGGTCATCACGGTAACAGGAGATGTGGTCATCACGGTAACAGGAGATGTGGTCATCACAGTAACAGGGGGTGTGGTCATCACGGTAACAGGAGGTGTGGTCATCACAGTAACAGGAGATGTGGTCATCACAGTAACAGGGGGTGTGGTCATCACAGTAACAGGGGGTGTGGTCATCACGGTAACAGGGGGTGTGGTCATCACGGTAACAGGGGGTATGATCATCACGGTAACAGGGGGTGTGGTCATCACGGTAACAGGGGGTGTGGTCATCACGGTAACAGGAGATGTGGTCATCACAGTAACAGGAGGTGTGGTCATCACAGTAACAGGAGGTGTGGTCATCACAGTAACAGGAGGTGTGGTCATCACAGTAACAGGAGGTGTGGTCATCACAGTAACAGGAGGTGTGGTCATCACAGTAACAGGGGGTGTGGTCATCACAGTAACAGGGGGTGTGGTCATCACAGTAACAGGGGGTGTGGTCATCACAGTAACAGGGGGTGTGGTCATCACAGTAACAGGAGGTGTGGTCATCACAGTAACAGGGGGTGTGGTCATCACAGTAACAGGAGGTGTGGTCATCACAGTAACAGGAGGTGTGGTCATCACAGTAACAGGGGGTGTGGTCATCACAGTAACAGGGGGTGTGGTCATCACAGTAACAGGAGGTGTGGTCATCACAGTAACAGGGGGTGTGGTCATCACAGTAACAGGGGGTGTGGTCATCACAGTAACAGGGGGTGTGGTCATCACAGTAACAGGGGGTGTGGTCATCACAGTAACAGGAGATGTGGTCATCACAGTAACAGGGGGTGTGGTCATCACGGTAACAGGGGGTGTGGTCATCACAGTAACAGGAGGTGTGGTCATCACAGTAACAGGGGGTGTGGTCATCACAGTAACAGGAGGTGTGGTCATCACAGTAACAGGGGGTGTGGTCATCACAGTAACAGGAGGTGTGGTCATCACGGTAACAGGGGGTGTGGTCATCACGGTAACAGGGGGTGTGGTCATCACGGTAACAGGGGGTGTGGTCATCACGGTAACAGGAGGTGTGGTCATCACAGTAACAGGAGATGTGGTCATCACAGTAACAGGGGGTGTGGTCATCACAGTAACAGGGGGTGTGGTCATCACGGTAACAGGGGGTGTGGTCATCACGGTAACAGGGGGTATGATCATCACGGTAACAGGGGGTGTGGTCATCACAGTAACAGGAGGTGTGGTCATCACAGTAACAGGGGGGTGTGGTCATCACAGTAACAGGGGGGTGTGGTCATCACAGCAACTCAGAGTGCCTCTCTACCTACCAGGAGTCATTTGGACTATGAAAAGCATAAAATGTTGACACTTTCAAACCTGCAGGCACTGTAAGCTGAAGAGGTAAAAACAAATGTTAATTATATTATAATTAAAACCAACAACCAGACTCAATGTTTCGTTCATTTCAATTTAGCCCGGGGTGGGCCCTGCCTCCCCCGCCTCCCCTGCCTACCCTGTCTCCCCTGACTACCCCGCCTCCCCTGCCTACCCTGTCTCCCCTGCCTACCCCGCCTCCCCCGCCTC
Source organism: Blennius ocellaris (assembly GCF_963422515.1). Taxonomy (NCBI): domain Eukaryota; kingdom Metazoa; phylum Chordata; class Actinopteri; order Blenniiformes; family Blenniidae; genus Blennius; species Blennius ocellaris. The sequence continues at coordinate 32,321,020 of NC_137653.1, read as the reverse complement.
CCCCGACTACCCCACCTACCCCGCCTCCCCTGCATCCGTTGGCGTCTGGTGATTCACAGAGAGCTAAAGGTCGCAGCCTCAGCAGCCTCCCCTCCAGAGGGCCATTGATCCTCCAGAGGGCCATTGATCCTCCAGAAGGCCATTGATCCACTTTAACCCTTTGAGGTCACCTGTTCCCAATGGAGAGAACCTCTTGCAGAGACTATTGAGGCTCCTGGATGAATCACATTTCTATCTATAAGATGACGATCTTGGTCGCTATGATCACCAACAGACTGAAGCGTGGTGAGTCAGCCACCGGCTCTTAAATTACATCGTTTCAGAAAACATTCAGACGGCCATGTTTCAAAAACCATCACGGTACACGTTGAGCAAAGGAAACACTGAGCATGAGCGTAGTTCACATGCCCGGCCGCTAGTTGGTGCTGTGTTTTGTAATACAACCAACGGCACATGCACGACGTAAACATTGAAGCTTCTTGAAACAGTTTCTCAACATCCAGGTGGTGTGACAGTCTCTAAGTATGCAGATGATGAAATAGTAAATGGTGGTGAAGGTTCACAAACACTCCTCCATCGTTACTGTAACCACCGCGCCATGTCCAGTACTCGGCAAGCAGGTTTCATAAAGCCCACAGGACAGCGACTCCCAATGCCCCTGTCGTGGAAACCAAGAGCCAAAACGCCAAGAAGGTTAGAGGTTAGGAGAAGAAAGAAAAGATGGAGCTTCATGTGAAGATTCCTTCTTTAAACTGAGGAGAAACAAAACAACAAACCACAAACACAAGAGGCTCTTTTGGAAATGTTTTCAGAAACCTCTGGTAACTCCATTGAAACACCACCAACTGCAGTCCAGTGCGTTTTGGAAGATGACTGGTTGGAAGTTTGACATGAAAGTACGACATGGTTCGTTCTCTTCGAAACAAGCAGTGGATTTCTTTACTGCTCCGCACTCCTCCTCCAAACCTTCCCTCCTTCCAGCAGCAGCAGCAGGTGTGTGTGTGTGTGTGTGTGTGTGTGTGTGTGTGTGTGTGTGTGTGTGTGTGTGTGTGTGTGTGTGTGTGTGTGTGTGTGTGTGTGTGTGTGTGTGTGTGTGTGTGTGTGTGTGTGTGTGTGTGGGTGTGTGTGTGTGTGTGTGTGTGTGTCCTGAGGCTACCTATCTTCCCGTCAGCAGTGACACAGTCAGACACACCCTGTGATCAGGAGCGATGCAGTATCACAAGTGTGATGACTTGTTCCACCTCTGGAGTCGTACTTTGTTTCTGCTCATCACTTCAACACGACGTGAAGGTGAGCTGCAGCTTGCCTTTCTGCTTTCTGCTTTCTGCACAGAGATGATGTTTGCAATAGTTGCGGGGACTGATTACTTGCAGACTCATGTTCCAGGTTCAGAACCTTGCAGATCTCTGATCCTAATATTATTTAAGTCTGCCATATTTTTAAATATATATATTGTTTTAAGTTTCCACTGTTCATGTAATATCAACATACTGAATATACCGACGTGACTAAGAGCCGTTACAGAGGGGCTGAAGAGCCACATGGCTCTAGAACCTAAAGTGTAAGAGAACACACAGAGTGGGGTAGTTGCAGGGGGGGCAGACAGGAGAGGACTAGGTGAAAGAGGGTAGAGGACAGAGAGAGAGACAGGATGGAGGGGTTGAAGTACTAGAGTGTGGAAGGTCGATGTCCCATAATGTCAGTCCTTATATAGCAGAGACAGAAATCAATAAACTGTCTGCGTCTCCAGCTGAGCTCAAAGTCCATGAAGCTGCTGCAGGACAGATATTCTAGCTGTGAGTGTCTCTCTAGGACACAGTCTGGGACCGTGTCCTAAAAACATCCACATGTAACATTGAAATAGAACTGAATTTGTTGATGAAGTCCTCTGAAGCAAATAAAACAGGGATTTTCCATCAAAGCGCTGTTATGTGGAGACGTGTGACGCTGAATGAACCTTCACTTAAAGAGCACTTCCTTACCCCTTCAACCCTTCACAGGCTCTTCCCTCCATCCTGAGCGTCTTCACTCACTGTCTGGTCCAGTGGAGGAGGACCAGACCTTTGACTCCAGTCCCTCTGCCCTTCAAAGGGTGGAATGAAAGAAGGCCAGGCTGGTATTCTGAGCATCAGACCAAAGACGTGAACCAAAGTGCTCCTGGGCAGCTGCTGAGACTTCCAGCTCAACGCTGTGGGAACCGTCATGATGTGGAGGTTCTGCCAGTGGAGAACCGAAGGCGTCTGCAGAGGTCCTCCTTCACATCTGCAGACCCCCACACTTCAGTTCAGCTCCAGGAAATTCAACCATCAACCTTGTTTCAAGCAAAGTGCACACCGTAAGGTTCAGACTGTAAAACTAAATGAGAGAGAAGGTAAGGAAATGTTGGTCTACCAGCCGTCCCAGAGCAGGAACCACTTTACTGGACGTCCATCAAGTATGGGATGTTCTTTCCCAAGGCACTGAAGTCAAAGGTCAAAACAGCTAGGAACCCCTCATTTAAAGTCATGTATGAAATATATATTCCAACTCCACCAATTTCTATTGAGAATACACTTTGAATACTCAGGATGTAATTAAATCATCCAGGGAGCAGATCGTTAACTTGGCCATATAAACCTCAACAGATGAGCCAAAGTCTGAAGGGTTTTATTACATCAGCAGGACTGAAGAACTCAACTTGTATCATCTTTTTTGATCAGTTGTAATCACTTGCGTTTCTATTTCTGCGAAGTGTCTGCCAACCTTACCTGTAGGGTTTGCTACTCCTCTGACCCACGAGGAAAAAACTCCCAATGTGTCACGATGTGTTCAAAACTGATGGTGAAACAAACCTTGGATTTGCGACACTTCACATCTGATTAGCATTGGGCAACATCCTGTTCTGGGTGTGTGTGGTTCTTCAAAGTTCTGCTTTTCTAGTTTCATTGAGCTTTTCTATCCAAAGAGCGAACGGGCAGAGCCGCACCCTGAAGGATCTCAGAGTGTTCATCAACCAAGGATCAATTCTTTCTATTGGTTGTTCTCTGACTGACGCTGGCCTGACCGCTTCCACCAGCTGGAAGGCGAACACATCAGTTAGTTAATCACATACTCTGTGGGAATGAATCATGATTCTTCACCATTTGCTATCACAATTAATACTTGTTCATTTGAATCTGCAGAGTTTGAATGCACAGCGCTCAATATGATTTTTCAATATTGTGACTAGAAATAGACAATATATTGTGCAGCCCTGCTTAAAAGGAATATTTTCAATCAGACACACGTGCAGATATACAGTAAATGCAGACACACACACACACCACACACATCAATGACCAGCGTCATAAGATTAAACTGGGTAACCAATGGTTCAATCAGTCAGTTAAAAGAGTGAAATGGATCAATGAAGATTTAAATAAACATTGAATAGAAACGAAGCAAGTTTGAAACCAGAGGTTTAGTGGTTCTATCCCCACTGTGTCTATGATAAAAGTGCTTGCAGAACAAAACGTGGGTCAAATCTGGCCTGCGGATTACTGACAGGACTTTAGACGGGAGCACCTTTTCCTCAAAGAAGAACAAATGGATCAAAACGTTTACAGGAAACAGAACTACAACAGAAGTAAAACCTTGTTTGAAGAAATAAACACAAACGTTCAGGCAAATCAATTGTATAAATAAAGTGCTACAGGCCTGAACCCTCTGAAATATTGATCATATATTGACTCTAAATGCCAGCTTGAAATTCAGAAAATGACCTAGAATCTACAGCGCGTGTCGGGTTTGTTCAGAACCGGAGCCCCGGGCATCAGATGAGAATGATGCCTGTGGAGACGCTTTACCCTCAACGCTGTCACACAACCGTGTGTGTGTGTGTGTGTGTGGGGGGGGGGGGGGGGGGGGGGGGGTGGCAGGAGTGCCCCTTTTGGTCGTGTGCCATGTTGGTGAAATACCAGGACATGAAAACACACACACAAACAGGGTGTGTGCGTGTTCCATCACGTTTGCAGCATACAGTTTAAACACAGGAAAGTGTGAACAGCCTCACTCCCTCGGCGTGACGGCGAGCGACGCTCACCTGGCCAAGGAGAGGCTGTGTGAGGCAGCGCTGCAATGAATCACCACGGTAGGATTGTGTCCGTTCAGGAACAACGCAACGTGATGGCTGAACACAGTGAGTCATGTGAACACGCTCTCTTACACAATGTTCCTGGAGATGGTGGCACTGACTCATCAGCTGTGGTCTGACAAGTGGCATGAGCCAGAAATCTGCTGAGCCCCATGCAAAGAGCCACTCTGACAAGTCATTCTCTTCTCCTTGGTATTCTTTGAATCAAAGTCGCATGCTGTTCAGATGAGCCATCACCTACTTCCTGTTGATTACTGGGTTGTTCTTATCTTTCATAACATGGTGACATCCCTCTACCCACTTCTCTTCAGTCCCGCCATGTCAGAGTCGTAGGAAGGCCCGAAGGTCAACGTCCCCAGCAACTCCCTCTAGTCTTTCCTGGGGAGGGCAACAAAAGGCTCCCCAGCCAACCGGGAGATTTAATCACTCCAGAGGGTTGTGAAAGCAAATTAAAGCGCCAATATTTACCGGGCAGCGTGCAAAGAACCGCTTCCACAAGAAAGTTGGGTCTTCTTGGTAATCTTTGAACAAAGGTTATTTGACGTTCAGACCTGCCTCAATCAAGTACAAACAGAATTCCTTCAGCGTCTCTATTATGATTAGAATCAGGAAGTACCACAGGTAAAGCAGAGTCTGTTGGTTCTATCATGATTATCATGGTTTGCACAACCAACTTAAATGTTCCTGTTTTTGTTAATAACCTAAATCTCATCCATTGTTGCAGTGATTCAGTCCACACAGGGTTGTCCTGGCAGCCTGGAAGTAGGAAGCTCATGAATCCTTGCAACCGTCCACTCGAGGCAAAGAAGTGTTCCCTCACCAAACGAGACATAAAATCCCTCATTCAGTCACGAGCCAACATTGAGGTCTCAAGATGCAAAAAACAACTCTGACATTTTCTTCCATCAAATCTCACTAGATGTTCAAACACGCCACGTCCAATTAGTGTTTCTTTTTCCATTTTATCTGGATTCCAATCAGAAAGTACAACAACTCAAGTGGTCTTTTAGTCACCTATATGATTACCGCCATGGCCGTTTATCTTCTGTAAGCAATGTAGCATCAATCTGTCACTCCCTCTTCATCACGAGATGGCCAGATAGGGAGCAGAGAAGCCACTACATCACAGTTGCAGGCAATTTGCTCCAGCTTGTCCTGTGGGCAATGAAACGTTTCCCAGCAAACCGACCAATGGGATCTCCCCGATGGGTCATGTGCCAACGCCGAGGCCTCACAAAGGCATGGAGCTAACGTCTACGCTACACCACACTGATATTCAACAAGAAGACATCAGACGAGGTACCAGAATCCCCTGGATCGGACTCTTCCAAGGTCGACTTTGGAGTTCTTCCTAAATACTCCTCACCCTGTCATAAAGGGTTAAACTTTGCAAAGAAAACTCCTTTTGTTGTATGTAACCACAATCTTTCAGCCAGGGCACAAGGTTACAGTTTGCAGGTAAGGGTGGTAATGCAGAGCAACCAATAATCCTGGAGCTTAACACTTTGGCTCAGTGGTGGCCTTACTGCAGTCCCACCCAGAGGCTGTAACCAGGTCTCTGCCCCACGCCCTTCATAGAACCCCCAAATACTGACAATACTGAGCTGGCTGAAGAAAACCACTGTCTGACCAAATGATGATTATCATGATTTAAAAAACAAAAACAACAACAACCTTGAAATATCTGTAAAGTATTTCAGGTTTCCATGGAACTCCAAACTGTTTCAAGTGCCAAAGAGTGGAAGTTCTTAAAGTGCTGGAATTCCAAGTTTGAACTTGAAGATGTTGGAGATTTCAACAAGGCACAGCACCGTGCAACACGTTATATCAGCAGTGATTGCGAAATATGTCGGACATTACCGATAAAAACGCCCTTGGTCCGGTTAATATCTTCTTAAAACCGGTCTCATGTCCGGATTTCCGCTGCTCTGCAAAATGTGGACTGGATTTCCTGAACGGAGGCGGGTCACAATGAGAGTGGAGTCATGAGTCAGGAAATCCGTTCCTTAGTTTACAGCCAGCGAGGATGCTAGGGAAGTTAGCATTGCGGCTATCATAGTTTCCATGACATGTCGCTGTTTGGACTTATTTTACACTCAAAACACTGCAAAGCATGGACGTGGATGTTAGCAAAGCCTTGTCCAGCGAGGAGGACAGTCTGCAGCCAGACATCAGCCATTTAAAACTGCAGCTCTCCGAGGAGCAGCTCTGACATCAAAACGATGAGCGGTAGCAGGAGATTCACACCTCCGTGAAGCGTCCTCCTCCACGCTAAACTCCCTGAAAATAGTCCCAATCATTAGAGCTGCGTTAGAGCGGGAAACATTCTGTTTGTGCTCTGTGTGGCTAAAGAATGTCCCCAGGAATTAATGAAGTGATTCTGAGGTTTTAAAGATAGAATGAGATTATTATGAGATGATGACGTTATGCAGACCCCCACATTGTCCAACTTGACAAAAATAGTTTGTACTGTTTCCTTTCCTGCTGACCTCATTGTGGTGAACTGGAACACTAAAACCCAAGTTTTTCTAAAAACATCATTTCAAGTCAGGAATTCTGATTCCTTAGAAAACGTCAAGACGGAATGAAACTTTGTACAGGTTCTCTCCCCAAACTGAACGTCGGCATCTGATCATCTTTTCTATGAAAAAGCTCTTTGGAGGTCCTGATCTGTACACTAGCCTTAATACTTGGATGTACACTATACAGCATACTTTCAAGGCCTTAAGATTCAAACTAACAAGTCATAACAAATGATAAATAATTGAGTTGATTTATGGATAAAAGACAAGAAACCGGAACAGATTCCCTCTGACGTTCTAGAGTCTGAAAAGAAA